>NW_028135085.1:0-123000 GCF_964662115.1 Mustela nivalis
ATCAAATCTAATAACTTCTTAGAGAAAGTTAAAAATTCCTGCATAGCCACACGTGAACACAAAGTCACTGATTTTTAGAAAACCTATAAGATAGTCAAACATCCATTCAATTTCTTTTTTGTTAAGATTTTATTTATTTATTTGACAGAGAGAGATGACAAGCAGGCAGAGAGGCAGGCAGAGAGAGAGGAGGAAGCAGGCTCCCTGCTGAGTAGAGAGCCCGACTTGGGGCTCGGTCCCAGGACCCTGGGATTATGACCTGAGCCGAAGACAGTGGCTTAACCCACTGAGCCACCCAGGCGTCCCTCCATTCAATTTCTTAACTGAATCTCAAATGCATCCTGAGTTCTAACCTAAACCTAAGTTCTACTTCTTACACGTTGTTCTATGACCAAATCCTTTCAGTTCAGTATTTTGTAACATTTAAATATTAATCAATTGATGCTTTGTCTGTGTATTTCTATGATAATAATTTGAATACTGTAGATTTATTGTTATATTTATAGATTTATAATCAAAGTTTCATCAGTTGAAGTTTTTGGAAATTTCAGATATAATGATTAACCTAAAATGATACTGCCTCTGATATCCCTCTGATATCAAGGCCCAACACTTGATTATAGCCAAACCTGTGGTGGATAGTTCCATGGGAAATTGCAGTTACTTAACACTGATAGCATCTCATGTTCTCTCTCTCATTTTAGAATGTCTCCAACACAACCCAAAAGTGTAGGAGAGTTAATGTCCTCTGAGGACAGCTCTCAGTGAAGTGGAAATAAGAGCCATAGATAAAATTGTCAGTTTTCAGGTCTTCATGAGGACAACTTAAAGAAGTTTCTCAGGACCTTTCAGTAAAAGCAAGTCTTCATTTTCTATCCACAACAATTATATCAACAATGTACCTCTTTGACAAAGTTGTTTCTTCACTGTATCACTTTCCCATTCTTTTCTACCTTGGATAATCTCCCAGATAAACTAACAGTACTCAAATCCTTTGTCCTACTCTTTGCTCTCAGGATAAATGGAGCCAAAAGACTTAGATTAATACCAAGTTCTGAATGGGATCGTAGAGCTATTTCTGTCCAGATTTTCATAAACATAGGGACCTTTGAATTATCAGGCTATAAATAAGTTCTAAATGGAGGGGGCAAAAGCAAAAAGTAGAAATTTTTATGTTTGATTTTTAATCATGATTAAAAATAATGTTAGTACATTATAAAAGTGTGGATCTTTGTAAAACAATGTCATAATGTAAGAAATAGGTTGCATAGTCCTTTTGAGAATATGAAACCAAGTGTTCAGGTGCCATCTAATTTCTTGTTTAATCCAGAACTTTGGTGTGCATTATCTTGAGGAATAGAATTTTGAAGTCCAGACAGACTAACAGAAAACTGACCCAAATGTGTGTGTTTATATTTCTGCTTTTGTTGTAAAAATCAAAGTGTGATTGCTGGTTTAAAATGGTAAAACTAATAATGTTCATGGACTCTATTATAAATTTTCTAATTGTATGGGAAGAATCCAAGAAACATAGAATTAATTGATTTGCAAATCCTCAAAGAGCTACAGGATCAGGTAGTGGTATGTTCTGATTCAACAGCATCATAATGCAGCATTTTATGTGTGTGGCTAATGGATATTTTCATGAATGTTTGCTAGCTAGTCAGCCAATACAGAGAAATATTAGGTAGGGTCATTACTCACAGTTGTGTTTAATAAAATGAGAGAAAATTATCAAATGACACTAATAATAATAATCCTAGAGCAGGCTAAATAATTCAATGATAATTACAAGTATTAATCTAGCTTTCTTCCCTGATTATGACTCTTCTCTCCTTTATCATAATGGGAGTAGCAGATTGTCTGCAATGAATTGTGAAAACCCAGCAGTGACTTTGGCAGTGAAGGCCTCCCATCAATTTTGATAGGTTAAAATGATTCTGGATGGTCTTGAGCAAATGTGTCAATTTTTTTTTTCTGTGTGTGTAATAAAAGAAAGAAGCAATAGTAAATTCTTGCTGTTATTCCATGGAGCCAATAAAATCATACTGCCAACAAGAGGCTGTTGACACTGTAAGTGTGGTTAACTGTCTTGAAATACTAGGCCTGGAAATAAAATTCCAGTATTTCACATAACCTCTTTTTTTTTTTTTTAAGAAAAAAACAAAACAGGGACGCCTGGGTGGCTCAGTTGGTTGGACGACTGCCTTCGGCTCAGGTCATGATCCTGGAGTCCTGGGATCGAGTCCCGCATCAGGCTCCCAGCTCCATGGGGAGTCTGCTTCTCTCTCTGACCTTCTCGTTCATGCTCTCTCTCACTGTCTCTCTCTCTAGTAAATAAATAAAATCTTAAATAAAAAAAAATAAAAGAGTCACTTATAAAAAAAAAAAGAAAAAAACAAAACAAAACAAAGAAACTATACTGCTTACATTTAGGGCCCTGCTGTTGTGTAACTATTTTTAAACATGTCTACTGTAAGTGTATATATATATATATTTTTCTGTGCAATAAATTCATTTAGAGATAAATTTGGATTGCAAATTATTTGGGGGGAGGCATGGTATTTGTGGCTAGTCTTACAAGTAAAAAGGACTAAAAGAAAGAAGAAAAACATTTTTTATTACAGCATATTTACATCTGTCCAAAGTACTTATTTACTATAATACTGACTAATGTATAATACTGTACACAAAGAAAGAAGTTAAATGAGTTATAATTCAGTCGAAGTATAGCTGGCCATTTTAAAACTTACCACTGAATCTTTCTGGTATGAAATGTGATATCTGGCAATCTGGTCCAGTTCATTACATCAGGTCATTTGTATGTTCTTATTACCATTTTGATAGCATAGCACATTTTATAACCCAGACATTTAACAATGGAACTATGATGCATGTATTTTCAAAAGTATAGACATACATGAAGCTATGAGGTCAAAAAAGATGAATGTCCGTAGTACCATATAGACTCAACAAATAAAAATGTCCAAGGCGGGGCGTCAGGGTGGCTCAGTGGGTTAAGCCGCTGCCTTTGGCTCAGGTCATGATCTCAGGGTCCTGGGATCGAGTCCCACATCAGGCTCTCTGTTCGGCAGGGAGCCTGCTTCGCTCTCTCTCTCTCTCTCTGCCTGCCTCTCCATCTACTTCTGATCTCTCTCTATCAAATAAATAAATAACATCTTTAAAAAAAAATGTCCAAGGCTCTGAGTGAGATTTATGAATATTGTATAAGATTAGGCCAACATGTGGTTTTGATATAAATCATCTGTTCTTAAATTAGAATTACAATCGTTGAGTACAGTGTTGAAAATGGCAGATAGATTTTAGCTATCTTTGCTCACTAGGGAAAATGGAAAAATGTTTAGTTTGGTCAGATTTTCACTTAACTTCTGAAAAATCTTACGTTTGAGAGAACCCTTCTGAAATAAGAATCCTTAAAGACATAACCCCTTTGGCACAAGTTTTCAAGAAACTTGTTGGATGTTGTAGACAATTATATGGCACACGTACTGTTCTAGATGTTTCATGCCAATAATATGTAAGCCATACCAAGGTTACATATACATATAGAGATGTTCCTCAGCTTACAAGGGGGCTATGTACAGAGAAACACATAAAAAACTGAAAATGCATTTAATACCCCTAAACTATCAAATATCATAGCTTACCTTAAGCTTATTTCAACATACTCAGAACACTTACATTTGCCTGCATTTGGGCAAAATCATCTTAAGCAAAGCCTATTTTATAACAAAGTATCAAATATCACATGCAATTTATTAAATATTACACTACAAAAAAGAAGAATGGTTATATATAGAATGGTTGTAAGAATATCAGGTGTTCACCCCTGTAATCTTCTAGCTGACTGGGAGCTGTGGCTCACTGCCCCTGCCCAGCATCACAAGACGGCACCATACCACATGTCACTGGCCCTTTTTATAAAGTCCCAAATTCAAAATTCAAAGTACAGTTTCTACTGAATCACTTTCACTTTCACATCATTGCCAAATATATTGTAAGTTGAATCATTGTAAATCAGGAGCCATCTTATTTGAAAGTTAAATCACAGTCACCCGTATACACACAAAAAAAGGCCTTCATGTAGGGCCATCTATGTATCTCTAAACAACATAGCATGACCTATCAACAGCAAAAAATGGATGTGAAGGGGACAATTGCTTTGCGTCAGTACTCTGAGCAGTAACATACATGGCCTTACTCACCTAGCAGAACTCCAGAGCTAGCTGATGGCAAGGAATTTTACAAATGTTTGCTGAACAGCTTAAGCACTATTATTTTTAAATTAGTGTGCATATCTGTTTTCTAAAGATATGTTAATTTATTTTATGGACTTATTACAAAACCAAATAATTTCCTCTTATTTAAGTGGCAGGTAAATAGAATTCTTTTTAATTTAAATCAAATGGCTTTTTAGGGAAAATATACTAAAAATTCTGAAACTTGTATTGCTTATGAATCTTTTATTGGAATCCTTATCAAGTTGTATTTTTCAAGTTTTTCCTAAATAATCTTCAATGAATTGAAAATATTTTTTGGATTTTATTCAAGGCTATTAACTCACAATTTCACTTTGTTAAATATAGTGCTAAACGTTCAACCAAAACGTTGTGTCTTTTTTTTTCCACTACCACATCCTCCATCTACTGACTGGATTCTCTCCCCAACTAACACATATATACCATTGTCCATCTTTAGGATAAATAAGGGTCATCTTTTGTCTTTATTCTATTCCTCGCATGCTTCTGAACTTGTTGAATTTTAATATAGTCACACCATAAGCATCACATATTTGATTCCCCTTTCAATAGTAAACAGTGCACAACCAGAGCATACCTTCAAAGCTATCAATAGACTTACTCTGATATATTATTTTTGTATTTTTGTAAATTAAAATAATTAAATTATAGAACAAGAGTTTCAGGTGGTAGGTGTTGTAAGTTTTACCCAAACTGACTTTTGTCAAACTCGTTTTTGTCATCATATATGACAAGTAGTTTTCTCACGTTTGTTTTTAGAATATCCTTGTATAATGAATATTTACACTGATATCTAGTATAAAAATCTTGCAATTTATTTTAGAAACATTAAGATATTGAAAATCAATCTATTTCTTTGATTCATTAAAGACATTTTTGGCTTGTTTCCAGTACTTTCTTACTGGTTAAAAAATGAATTTGAAGTAGTCTGAATTTCATTATTATATGGCACTTTCCCTTTGATGAATACAAAGAAGATATTCTATATTAGCTATCTGAGAAGAATTTGTTTTTTTAATTTTATTTATTTGTGAGTGAGAGAGAGCACAAGCAGGGGGAGCAGCAGGGTGAGGGAGAAGCAAACTCCCGGCTAAGCAGGGATTCTGTTGCAGAACTGAGTCCCAGGACCCTAAGATCATGACCTGAGCTAAAGGCTCAGGCGTTTAACTGACTGAGCCACCCAGGTGTCCCAATCTGAGAAGAGTTCTGTATGTTATTCCTATTAATATGCAGTTTAAAGTCTAGGTGATTAACTTAATATTTTAGTGGCTATTACATAGATAGCACTATGTTCCAGGCAGAGAGTAAGAAAGAAATAGTAAATCAACCATATTCTATGCATTCTAAATGAAAATAATTAATCAATCATAATAAATCCTTCTATTTATGGAATATCAACTTATAAGCTTTCCTCCATATGAAAAATGCCAAATACCAGAATAAAGGGTCATCTAATACAAATAAAGGATAGAATTAAAGAATTCTGGTAAGCCATTTAATTTTGAAAAATGGTGCTATATTGTTGCTGAGTTGTGGTTTTCAGTTACATAATATCTGATAAGTGTAGAAGTAACATGAGTGTTACGTGAGATGAGAAATGGTTTATAATTAAGATAATTTTAAAAGTACAGATAAATACAAATTTGTAAACATAGCATTATGGAGGAATAAAAATAAATGATAGCTACACACTCTAAAGTGAATAAATCTTGGAAAGTTAATAGAGAAGTAAAACAAGGGCAGTGCAAAAAGTATGGTACATTTTTATGAAGTTCAAACAAATTCTGTGAAACCATAGATGGACTTAAAGATACTAGTATGTATCAAATATTGTAAAAATTAAGCAAGGAAATAGCAAACATAAAATAACCAAAGCATACAAACTTGGGTAGATACAATAGTTGTGATCATGTTCTACTTCAAAAAGAGATGAGTTAATAGATAAATAGAAGTAACTAGACTTTTTAGAAGTTAATAAAACTTTGCCTGTTACTTCTTAGTAATATAAAATATATGGTTTTCTAACAAAAACGTTTATCTTAAAAATATTTAAAAATAAATTTCAGGCTACTCATAAGGTTATATTTACTTTTCCACTGAAGGAAAAGCTGGTTGTTGTAGTTGTAGTTGTTTGTTTGTTTTAGTCTCCTCCTGGTTTTTATTATTATAATGTGGAATAAGGAATGTTAGATTGAAAAGTGAATTATTTTATAGACAAAATCATTACTTGATTCACCTCCTGGTACAGCAGATGGAACTCCTGAAAATATGCCCTTTTGCCTTACAGAAGAGTAACAGTTATGCTTACTTCTGAAACATACTTGGTGGTGGCCCTAAATAGTGACACCATAGTAAACATTTTGAATATTTGCAATTAATTTTTATAGTCATAGGGCTCCAAAAGGCACTGCTGGTATCTTAGCAGGTATTTCAATAAAGCTAAAAGTTGCCTGACTGTTTAAAAATATTAACAAGGCACAAAACGGCAGAAGTATTGTCCTCAGATATTATTTTTTTCCATATGCTCCTGATTCCACACATGACAAGTTATTTTTTTAAATTTTTTTATAAAAGATTTTATTTATTTATTTGACAGAGATCACAAGTAGGCAGAGTCAGGCAGAGAGAGAGGAAGAAGCAGGAACCCTGCTGAGCTGAGAGCTCAATGTGTGACTCGATCCAAAAATCCTGGGATCATGACCTGAGCCGAAGGCAGAGGCTTTAACAGAGGCTTTAACCCACTGGGCCACCCAGGCGCCCCCATGACAAGTTATTTTTGATAGCTATATATACAATGTATTTTCCAGTTATAAGAAAAATGGTTCTGCTATTTGTAACCTTTTTTAAAAATTACATAATTTTTTAAATTAAAATTTTATTTTTTAATGTTTTAATTTTCTTTTCTTTTTTTTAAAAGATTTTATTTATTTATTTGAAAGACGGAGATCACAAGTAGGCAGAGAGGCAGGCAGAGAGAGAGAGGGAAGCAGGCTTCCTGCGGAGCAGGGAGCCCGATGCAGGGCTCAATCCCTGGACCCTGAGATCATGACCCGAGCCAAAGGCAGCAGCCCAAACCACTGAGCCACCCAGGCACCCCAATGTTTTACTGTTCAATATACTACTTAGAATATAAAACCTATTCCATTTGGTAAGATATTTACCATTTAAAAAATGGTAATTTTCTCATAGTGTGTTCCCCTCACATTGCTTTATTTTGAATTAAAAAATTTCACAATAAACATAACTGATGCTTTCCTTTTGATTGTCCCTCTGTTGGTCATACTGTATATGAGCCATGACAATTAGTTTTACAAAATTTATTCATGTTTGTTGATATGTTTTATCATAACTAATTTTCCCTCCCTTATCTAGATTCCCCAGCTTTCAGACAGGTGGACACTTCAATAAACCATACCCAAGGGATGTATCAAGTACTTCTTAGACATCTCTCAGATCCTTGAGGTCTCATTTTACCTAGGGATTTGCAAAAGGTTCTGCCAGAGGCACCACTGTGACAACTGATGACCATGGTCTATCTCCTGCTAAGCTCAAGAGGTCACTGGTTTCCAAGTTTATCTATACAATTAATGCATTCCAGCAAGTTCTTTGTTTTTTAATATTAACAAACTTACTTTAAAGTTTATATGAAGAGGCAAAGACTCACAATAGTCAACATAGTGTTGAAGGAGAACAAAGACTGAGGACTGACTTCAAAGTTTACCATAACGATGGGGCGCCTGGGTGGCTCAGTGGGTTAAGCCTCTACCTTCGGCTCAGGTCATGATCCCAGGGGTCTGGGATCGAGTCCTGCATTGGGCTCTCTGCTCAGCAGGGAGCCTGCTTCTCCTCATCTCTCTCTCTGTCTGTCTCTCTGCCTATTTGTGATCCCTCTCTGTCAAATAAATAAATAAAATCTTTTAAAAAAAGTTGACCATAATGATAATTGTAAGCAAGATATTGTAATACCACAGAAAGACTAGATTAAAGGAACCGAATATATATTATCAATTATATTTTATATTTAATATAAAAGCAAAAGCAATACAAGAGAGCAAAATACAATCTTTTAAACAAATGGTTCTGGAGTAATGGTGAAGCTAAATGTAAAAATATAAAATAAAAATAAAATAAAATAATAAAATAAAATAAATCCAGGCAGATATCATACACTCTTCACAAAAATTAACTCAGATTGGATTATAAACCTAAACATGAAACATATAGAAGGTAATATAGAAGAAAATTTAAATGACCTTGGTTTTGGCAATAACTTTAGCTACAAAAGCACAAGCACTGAATTTTAAAATGTCTACTCTGTGAAACACAATGCCGAGAGAATGAAAAGGCAAAGCACAGACTATGAGAAAAAATTTGCAAAATACACATCTGGCAAAGGACTGTTAATCAAAAATACACAAAGACCCCTTAAAACTCAACAAGGGGGGAAAAACCTGATTAAAAATGAGCCAAAGACCTTAGCAGATACCTCACAAAAGAAAATATTACAGATGGCAAATAAGCATATAAAAAGATGCTTCACATCATATGTCATCAGGAAAATGCAAATTAAAACAAAAAAGAGACACCCGTACATACCCAGAATTCAGAACACTGAAAACAGAACACGAAATGTTGGTGAGGATGTGGAGCAATAGGAATGTTCTTCCATGTCTATTGAGAATAAAGAATGGAAAACAACTTGGCAGTTTCTTACAAAACTAAACATATTCTTGCCAGATGATTCAGCAGTAGCAGTTCTTGGTATTTATCCAAAGAAGATGAAATCTATACCCACAAAGAGGTCTATAGTAGTTTTATTCATAACTGACAAAAGCTTGGAAGCAACCAGGATATCATTCCACAGGTGAAAGGTCAAATAAAGTGTAGTACATGCAAACAATGGAATATTATTTAATGCTAGAGAAATGAATTACCAAGCCATGAAAAGATATGGATATAAATATTTAATAAATATTTGATTTTAGGCTTCTACCAGTCTATCAATAGTATTAGTATATTTTAACAGTGAATGCTCAGCATTCATGAATTTACCTAATAAAATATTTTGGGTTCAATATTTTAAATACTTCAACCTCTATGATTATATTCCTAATAATTTTGAATTGGGGTAAATAAACCTTAACTTTTTGTAACTTGTTTCAATATGCAAAAGAGCTCAATGAAATTTTAGAAAATAAAAATTTACAAAAAAAAAGTTTAGTTTACTATTGCCAAATAATTTAAAACTTTATCTTATATTCAAATACATATATTTTTCTAAATTGATTTATATGCTACTAAAACCAAAAACTTTTAGTTATACTAGATTTCATATCATGCCATCAATGCCAGAAAGCCATCTGTCGATGACTTGTCTTAAATAGAGTTAAGATGGGCGTTATTACAATGCAAGATGGAAACAAAGATAGTATAACAATTGAGTGTTACATAACTTTTCTGTTTTGATCAAGTTAATAATCTACAAAAGGCTTTTATCGGTGACAGACTTGGGAATTTAACAAAACTTTTAAACTAGCATGTGCGACTCATTCCTAGAAAACAACACAATCAATAACACTTTATTTAGATTAAATCATGACTATTTCTCCATTTGAATAAAAAAGGTAGCAACTCCAATAAGTTTATTGAACGTGAAAAGTTGAAATGCTGTAATGCTCCTAAGGAATCAAATGATCCAGTCATGAATTACAAAAAAATGATATAAATACCAAAGTGTTTGTATAATTGTAATGTACAACTGCCCATTAGCGTTCAATAGTGTAGGCTTGTACAAGAACTCTATAAAAGAACTCCACTTCTAAACTGTGGAAAATATGTTCCCTTTCTCCCTATATACAATTATTAAGCCATTCATTTAGCTTTTAAAATATCCACTTAATACAGGCTTTTTACTCATTTGAACCCGGCAGCAGGGTTCTATTCTTATTGCTTACATCTGAAGGATAGACTTCTAGCGTAAGAGGTAAAGCCCATAAAGGAGTCCAATAATAACAACAAAATACAGTTTAGTGATCCCTTACAATCTGCCAGCTACCTTTCTGAGAATACTTCAATTAATAAAACATATAAAATAGCTGATCACAAAGAGCTTACATTCTTTTGAAATATAATAGTGAAATAAACCAATAATAGAGGGGCGCTTCAGTGGCTCAGTCCATTGAGTGACTGCCTCTGGCTTGGGTCATGATCTCAGGGTCCTGGGATGTAACTCCCCAGCAGGCTTTCTAGGCAGTGGGGTGTTTTCTTCTTCCTCTGCGCACCCTCCCAATTCTCTCTCTCTCTGTCTCAAATAAGGAAATAAACCAGTAATAGAATAATGATTGATGGTTGATGGCGATAAGTGTTACAAAGAAATACAAGAAAGGTAAAAGCCATTGGAGAATGCTGGGATGAAAGTTAATTTTATTTTGTGTCGGGTGGTTATATCTCATTTAGGAGATGTTATTTGCACAAAGACCCAGGAAGTGAAGGAGGGTGTTATACAAATATCAAAGGAAAAGATTGCTCTAGGCAGAGCAAGTAAGTATATAGACTTTGTGTGAAAAGCTTGTCTGTTACTTTTGAGGAAAAGCAAGGAGGCCAATGAGGAGTTCATAGTGGTGGAGAGAGGAAGAACGTATTGTACCTTCTAGTACATTGAAATGCCTTCAGTTTTTATTTAATATGAAAGGGGAAGATACCAAAAGACTTTCAACAGCAGAATAAAATCATCTGATTTGATTTTTAGGTTAAGTTGCTGTACCAAAATAAATTTGCAGGGAGAAAGGAGTGCAGTATGTGTGGAAGTGGGGCTATCAATCAAGTCAATAACAGGAACATATGATGGTGTTTTTAGCATGCTGGGTGGTAATAGAAGTGGTGAGGTATGGTTTTTATTTTGTATATATTTTGATGGTGAATATTCCGGTGAACAGGATGGGGTATGTGCAGGACAGACAATATCAACATTTATTTTACCTGCACAAACAGAAGGGTGGAGTCTTCATTCCCTGATATGGAGAGAACTCTGAGTTCAATTGTTCTTTGTCATTAAATGGCATAGTGATGATGAGGATTTAGTCAGACAGTGAAAGAGAACAGTAAGCATAGTGTTAAGCGGTAAGACATTATAATACATTTGAACAACAAAAAACGTTGTGTTGGATCATGTGTTTGTGTGAGTAAATAAATAAATAAAGCTTCCTGGGCTTCTGATAGAGGTAAAGAAGACTAGTATATGATCCAAAGGGGCACGTGCACCAAATGTTTATAGCAGCAATATCCACAATAGCCAAACTATGGAAAGAACCTAGATGTCCATCAACAAATGAATGGTATATATATATATATATATATATATATATATATATATATATATATATATGATGGAATACTATGCAGCCATCAAAAGAAATGAAATCTTGCCATTTGCGATGACATGGATGGAACTAGAGGGTATTATGCTTAGCAAAATAAGTCAACAAGAGAAAGACACTATCTTATGATCTCTCTGATATGAGGAACTGGAGGTGCAATGTGGGTGCTTGGGGGACAGGAAAAGAGTAAATGAAACGAGATGGGATCAGGAGGGAGACAAACCATAGGAGACCCTTAATCTCACAAAACAAACTGAGAGTTGCCGGGGGGAGGGGAGGGTAGGGAGAGGGTGGTGGGGTTATGAACATTGGGGAGGGTATGTGCTGTGGTGAGTGCTGTGAAGTGTGTAAACCTGGCGATTCACAGACCTGTACCCCTGGGGCTAATAATATATGTTAATTTAAAAAAAAAAGAGGAAGAAGAAGACTACTATAAATCAAATGCTATGGTTTTCAGCAAAGAGTGTGTAATCAGGCATATTTTATTAAAGTAACCATGTAAAATGATGGTTGAAAATTGGAATAACAGAAAACATAAAAATTAGAGATTTTAAAAAGAGATCTGGGACAGTGTAGAGAATATAATCAATGATATTATAATAGTGTTATATGGTGACAGATGGTGGCTATATTTATAGTAATCATAGAATAATGTATGGAGATATTGAAAACCTGAAACCAATGTAACACTGAATATCACTATACTCAAATGAAAAAATAGTAAAAATAAAACATTTTATTTTAAAAAGATAAAAAGAGGGACAAGAATTTGTAAAGTGAATTTCAAAAAGCTTAAAGATGAGGCTAAGACATACTCTGAACCTTGAGGAAAACACCATTTTGAAAATTCTTCCCATTTTGAGAAAACTCAAATGAATCAATACCATAA
The DNA here is from genome assembly GCF_964662115.1 of Mustela nivalis. Lineage (NCBI taxonomy): Eukaryota > Metazoa > Chordata > Mammalia > Carnivora > Mustelidae > Mustela > Mustela nivalis. The sequence goes on from NW_028135085.1 coordinate 12,546, forward strand.
AAGAACCCATTTTAACTGAGAGATGTAATGAATGCTCAAGAAATAATTTTATGACAGGATAATTCTTCCCTATGAAACAGCATACAGAAACCAGGGGAAACACCTGGAAGCAAAATAAACTATACTGAAAATAAGAATTAGGAAAAAGATAAATGATGAAAGATAAGAAAATTAGAACTGCGAGAGAGACCTAGTGAATAGAATTTTTAGCTTGTGGTTTAATGTTTTTGAGGATAATCTAGAGTTCATAACTGCCTTGAGACAGGCTGGTTGTAGGCAGTTTAGGCAGACCCCTAAGACAGGCCTACTTTGGGCAGGTGGTGTTGGAGGAGGCCATTGGGCTGGACAAAGACAAATCCAACCATTTGACTAAAGTGTCTGTGAAGATGTTGAAGTCAGATGCAACAGAGAAAGACCTGTTAAATCTAATCTCAGAAATGGAGATGATGAAGATGATTGGACAGCACAAGGACACCATCAACCTGCTGGGTTCTGCACACAGGATGGTCCTTCGTACACTCTCATGGAATATGCCTCCAAAGACAACATACAGGAGTACCTGCAGGCCCAGAGGCCTCCTGACCTGGAGTACTGTTACAATATCAGCCGCAATGCAGCAGAGCAACTCTCCTCCAAGGACCTGGTATCCTGTGCCTATCAGGTAGCCTGAGGCATAGAGTACCTTGCCTCCAAGAAGTGCATACACCAAGACCTGGCCACCAGGGAAGTGCTGGTGACAAAGGACAACATGATGAAGATCTCAGACTTCAGCCTAGCCAGAGATATCACCACATCAGTTACTATAAAAAGACAACCAACAGTGGACTGCCTGTGAAGTGGATGGTCCCTAAGGCCATGTTTGACCAGAGCTACATCCACCAGAGTGACTTCTGGTCTTTTGGGGTGATCCTGTGCAAAATCTTCAATCTGGAAGCCTCCCATATCCTGGAGTGCCTGTGGAGGTGGCTTTCAAGCTGCTGAAGGAGTCATTTGATGGATAAGCCAATAAGTGCACCAGAGAGTTATACACAATAATGAGGGGTGGCTGGCATGTGGTTCCTTCAAGCTGCTGGTAGAAGACCTGGATCATACTGTGGCCTTGACCTCCAACCAGGAGTACCTGGACCTGTCCTTGGCCCTGGAACAATACTGTCTATGCTTTCCCAACACCTGAAGCTCCACCTGCTCCTCAGAGAAGAATTCCACCTTCTCTCATGTGCCGTTGCCCAGGGAGGCCTATCTGCCCTGACACCCAGCCAAGCTTGCCAATGGTGGACTCAAATGACTAGTATCCCTATTACTCCTGTCCAGATTACGTCATAAGCTGTAAGTATATATTTACACACCTTTTTAAATAGGTTGTTATAAAAGATTTAATCAATGGGTAATATGCTCCTCGTGGCTGGGAAGCATCAGTTGCCATATATTAAAAACAAAGAAAAGAGGTGTCTGGGTGGCTTCCTCCATAAGTGTCCCTTCTTTTCAGGTCATGATCCCAGGGTCCTGGGATGGAGCCCCACATCAGGCTCTCTGCTCAGTGGGAAACCTGCTTCTCCTTTTCCCTCTGCCCTGCTTATAGTTCCTCTTCCTATCTCTCTGTCTCTCAAATAAATAAAATATTTTAAAAAAAGAAAGAAACAAAATGTTTTTAAAAAGTCTTTTTTTTTAAAATTTTCTAGGGGTGCCTGGATGACTCAGTTGTTTAAGCAGATGTTTGCCTTTGGCTGAGGTCATGATTCCAGTGTACAGGGCTCCAGCCCTGCATGGGACTACTTGCACCCCAAGGAGCTTGCTTCTTCCTCTCCCTTTGCACGTGATTCCCCCCGCTTGTGCGCTTCCACTCTCTCTCTCTCTCTTTCTCTCTCTTGCTGTCAATAAACAAAATAAAATCTTTTCATAAATAAATAAATAAATAAATAAATAAATTTCTAAACCTACTTTCAGTTTAGGTCCCTTAACAAAAATTGCTACTGCTTCATTTAAAAAAAAAAGATAATTTAGAAATGTGCTTCCAGAGCTAAAAAGCTGTTTTGTTTTCTTTTGTCAGGATTAAATATAGAAGTGCTTTAAAAAGTAAAAGAAAAAATATGCTATATTAACACTAATCACACTATAACTTTGGTGGTTATATCAAGATAATGAAAAGTGATTTTAAAGCAAATTTCATTATCAGACATAAAGATCAAGTCAAAATTACAGAAGAGTAAAAGGATGAATTCATCAGGGAGTATAATAATTCTTGACTTGTAATACTTAATAACAGATTTGGTGATATATAGGGAAAAACTAAGAACAAAAATCATAACTTCTACCTTAGAAGAGAAATGGAAAAAAATTTCAACACCTTTATTTTAAGATTATATAGACAAATGGTCATCAAATTGGTAAGATATGTAAGACTTGAACAAAATTATCAACTAACTAGATATGCTTGATATTACAGAACACTCCCAACAACCGCAGACTACATATATCTTAAGCCTTGATTTTCTTTGCAAAGGTCAACATTGATAATGTTCTAGTCATACATCCGTGTACCAAGAAAGAAGTAGCATATTTCTTGAAAGACACAGCTATCAAAGCTTCATTGAGAAACCGTAAAGATGGAGAAGGGATTTGCAAATTATATATCTGATAATGGACATCTATTCTGATTATTAAAAAATGAATAAAAATAAAAAACCTTACTAATAACCAAACAGAGTATCCAATTTTGCATGGGAAGAAAATTATTGCAGAGACATGTCACCAAAAGGATATGGATGGCTTATAAGCACATGACAAATTTCTCAACATTTAGACATTAAAGAAATACGAATTAAAATCATAATGAGACATGCTTACATATCTATTAGAATGGCTAAAATTATAAAGGCTAATTGTACTTCGTCTGAGCTAGATTGAGAAGCAACAAAAAATCTAAACTGTTGTTGGCATATATCATGATACCACCACTTTGGAAAATATCTGCCATATAATAGGTTCAGTAGACAATTTGTAAATTTCAGAAAAAAATAATGTTGAGAGTATACTGAATTTCATAAGTCATTTCAATATTTTTTTCCAAAAAAGAAACTATGTAAAACATGCCTTAAATTTACTTTCAAAATATTTTATAGCATATAATGGACAATATACAGAAGCCTTAAAGAAACAATCATATAAATAACCATTTCATGCCTACTTAAAAATTGCATAATACCACACTCCTAGATCCTCTCTGAATGCTCTAAAATAACCCTTCAAAGGAAATACATTTTTAAAAATGACAGATTTTTTTAGGCAAATAATTTAATAAATAAAAGTTTCATTCATCTACGTAGATCATAATAAATGTTTTCAATAAGCATGAAATTATAACTCTGAAGTGTGCTAAAATAAAACCACCTGCTAAGGGTGAGAGAACAAAAATAAACATCATTTTTCCAAATAAGAGGAATTTATTACCTTTGAATCAAAGCATGTGGATTTGTTCAAACTGGCAATAAAGGAATATGGAAACACAAACCATAGAAAGTCATATTTTAAATTTCTAAAAGACTTCAAAGTGAAGAGTATACACTTTTTAAATGTTACATAATGCTACATAATGACAAGATGAGAGGTTGTGACAAATAGCATTTTAAAAGCTCTACTCATAATGGAACGGAAGGTGTCATTTCCCTATAATTTTATATATGTCATTAATTTACTATATCTGGATACAACATATTACCAAACAGATGTTCATCAAAGAATAAATCATTTTTAATGGAACATAATAATTTGAACCTACATGTATTAATCATTTTTTTAGATCAAACATTTATAGTCTCGCTAAACTTTTTATCAGTTGTCGACAAAATTAAAAAACAATAGGATAAAAAGTCGTGTTTGGAAAAGTAGATTTTCTTTGAAATTTGCATTTAAATGAAAATATTTGCTGATATTTTTAAAACTTTAAATGTAATTTTATATATATCTGACCTATCAAATGATATAAAATTTTTGGAGACAATATAGTTTGGGGCACATGGTAAGCAATAATCAATTTTTTTGTTGATCCAAGTGTTCTTGTATGATTTTTCTTAATTATTCTAGTACCACAATTTATAGTTCTAAGATTTTTCCACCCCCCCCATTTTAATATCTCTTAAGGTGGCACGCACCTTGCACTTGATGACATATCCTAGTTTAACTGACAGCATTTCTCTTTCTTAGTCGAACATAAACTATAGTGCATCTTACACTTGATGAAAGCTAGGATGCAATTAAATACACTATTATGGTTACGATTCTGATATTTGAAATCCTCCGGTAGCTCCCTGTGCCCCCACAGTGTAGTACCTCACCTCCTCACCATAGTATACAAACCATCTCACCCCCAGTGTTAACCCCGGGGCTCAGCCTCCATCCCCAGGTGATGCTGCCAGATCAGCTGTCGGTTGTCATGAACTTGCTGTAGTTTCCCGAATGCACTGTGCTGCCTCCTGGCACTTTGAAACTTGACACACTCATCCGCATTCTTCGCTTTGCCCTTCTCTATCACCTCCCCTGACAATCTGTTCCTAAGTGGCTTTTCCCAGCTCCAACCTACCCTTGGCAGTCTTTTATCTCCCTGTGGTAAAGCCTGTCACACTGCACCATGGACATGCCCGTTGTTCCCCTGAGAAGAGAAAAGGGACAGTGAGGGCCCCCCAGCATTTGCAGCTCTAGTGCAGAGCCCCATGCCTGGCTTGCAGGAAATGCCGAATCATGAAGACAAACAGAGATCATCCTCTAGCTAAAACCAGCTCTTCTTTGCCTACCGCAGGATCTGAATCAATAAAGGGCAACCAGTTATTATTGCTGTTTGTCTAGGGATTTTTACCCAATATATTTCCCAGGTCTTTACTCTTTTTATAGCACTTTAATTCAGGCTTCAACCACTTCCTAGTCAGATCAGGTGAAATCATTCTCCTTCCCATACCCTCGATGTATTTCACATCTAGTAATTCTTTTTTTAAAGATCTTATTTACCCATTTGACAGACAGATCACAAGTAGGTAGAGAGGGAGGCAGAGAGAGAGGGGGGAAGCAGGCTCCCCACTGAGCAGAGAGCCTGATGTGGGGCTCAATCCCAGGACCCTGAAATCATGACTTGAGCCGAAGGCAGAGGCCTAAACCACTGAGCCACGCAGGAGACCCCATATCTGGTAATTTTTAATCAACGTGGATATGCTGCATCAAATAGTTCCTTCTTCTTCAAATATAAATATATAAATATATTGATCAAGTCACTCGCATGTCTTAGGAGAATGTCATGCTTGTAGTAGCAAACTTGAAATCTTGGCCATTGGTTTTGATTTTTGATTTTTGTTTTGGTTTGATTTGGTTCGGTTTTTGTAATTTTAAAAATGCCTCCAGCCCTTGGCTCTGTCTGACCTGATTGCTTTCAGCTGTTTCTGAAACAAAATCGTCCAGGCAGCGAAAACTCTCATTGTTTACAGTGGCGCCCCCTTCTGAACACTTTGTTAATAAAAAGCTTTTTTTTTTTTTTTTGGCTATGATAAATGTGGAACAACAATGAGGTATTTCAAAGAGGTGAACCACATATAAATTTCTCTAAGGGTGGGGTGAGGGTTACTCAAAAAGGAACTTAACAAGGCTTTTAAAGATATCGACAATCATTATAACATAATGTGACTGATTGTTACCGTGCTCTTAACTGGGCAAACACTTGTTGGCTTCCAAGAAAGACTAACATAGTTGAGATGGTTCTAGCGGCCTTCTAGCACAGGGTCTCATGAGGCAGGGATTCTAGCCACTGGCTGTGCAAGGCATGAGGCCTGTTAGTGATTCTATTTTTTCCTCTGCAGAATGGGTCTTTCTACATTCCAGGTCCTTTCTACCCCAATAAATAATGCGGCAATTCTCTCAGTGAGTGGTACTTTTGGTTTAAACAGCCAACTGTCTCTTAAAAAGAACTTTTGTTTAAATTCCTTAAAAAAAAGGTCTTTTTAAAAAAAATCTTTTTCTTATTTTTAATTTTTTAATCCCATATGTTTACTCTGATCATGGAACTTTGTCATTATGACCTTCTCGGCTGAATAAAATATTCACCATCAGCACCTACTGCTCTCCTCTCCTGGTGGTCTCTCCAGAAGAGGACTTCTCTAGCTCTTCTAGCAGGAGATGGGCACTTCCCCTCTACCCCTGTTGCCGGACCAGCCTTACCTATCCTGCAGGGTCAGGTCGTTCTGGCCTTTTATCTGTTGTTCTCTTCTGAGTGGTTAGTTTTTCATAGATACCGTGCTTTCCTTTTGTCAGGATTTACCCTGGAATATCAAAACCCTTTTCTTGTGCCAGTGAAGCCTAAGAAACAGTCCTGGTGAGAGAACCAGGAACTCGAACAGATCATATTTATCCTGAATGTTCTGTCCAAAATGAAAAATACATTTCTGAGGAGACTCAAGATCTCTGAGAAGAGAAGTTTCACCAACTCTGTCATGTAGGGGCATCAATTCCGATTCTGTGTCAATTGTCCTACTTTCCCAGCTAATAATTCTCTACCTCATAAAGCCCAATCTCAACCGTTTCCTCTCTCAAATGCAGTTGCTCTTAGAGTCTTCACATGGCACTTGGGGCCTGCTGGTCATTGGCTACTGCGCTCTGTACTTTGGGTCTAACAGCTGCGCGGCATCAAGATGAGAACGTCTCTTGTTCTAAGACTTAATATAGTTTGGGGCACATGGTAAGCAATAATCACAATTTTAGTTGATCCAAGTGTTCGAACTTTTCTTAATTATTCTAGTACCACAATTTATAGTTCTAAGATATTTCCACCCCCCCATTTTAATATCTCTTAAGATGGCACTCACCTTGCACTTGATGACATATCCTAGTTTAACTGACAGCATTTCTCTTTCTTAGTCGAACATAAACTATAGTGCATCTTACCCTTGATGAAAGCTAGGATGCAATTAAATACACTATTATGGTTATGATTCTGATATTTGAAATCCTCTGGTAGCTCCCTGTGCCCCCACAGTGTAGTACCTCACCTCCTCGCCAATGTATACAAACCATCTCACCCCCAGTGTTAACCCCGGGGCTCAGCCTCCATCCCCAGGTGATGCTGCCAGATCAGCTGTCAGTTGTCATGAACTTGCTGTAGTTTCCCGAATGCACTGTGCTGCCTCCTGGTACTTTGAAACTTGACACACTCATCCTCATTCTTCACTTTGCCCTTGTCTATCACCTCCCCTGAAAATCTGTTCCTAAGTGGTTTTTCCTAGCTCCAACCTACCATTGGCAGTCTTTTATCTCCCTGTGGTAAAGCCTGTCACACTGCACCATGGACATGTCCGTTGTCCCCCTGAGAAGAGAAAAGGGACAGTGAGGGCCCCCCCAGCATTTGCAGCTCTAGTGCAGAGCCCCATGCCTGGCTAGCAGGAAATGCCAGATCATGAAGACAAACGGAGATCATCCTCTGGCTAAAACCAGCTCTTCTTTGCCTACCGCAGGATCTGGATCAATAAAGAGCAGCCAGTTATTATAGCTGTTTTTCTAGGGATATTTCCCCCATATATTTCGGGGGTTTCTTGTTAGCCCCAGAGGGCAATGTTTTTTCTTCTGGAGGGCAGGCAGAGGGCTGCATTGTAGTTCTGGAATTGCCAAACTGGAGGGCTTGTGGGCCAGGAGTTGAGGACAGAAGTCTGAGAACACAAGCAACCTTAGGGTCTGGGCAAGGGCATGGCAGGTACGCTCTGCAGATGAAACAAGATCTCGTGCATCTGAAATCAGGTGAGGATCTGACAAACGCTCAGGTTGGATTTTTTGTCCCTTATGGCCCTCTTCATGAAGAGGTGGTGGATCACGAGGCCATGGAATTTTTCCCACGATGGGAGTTGTGAGATTCTCCAAACCGTAAAGATTCTTCTGCAGGGCGATTGAGACCTGTTGGTTGGCTCCAGGACTTCCCATACGGATCGATTCCGAGTAGGGTTCTAAGGATGGTTGGCTGGGGAGCCCGACTCTCATTCCTCTTGTGTCCTAGTGACAAGACAGGTTAGATCTGCTGGATCTGGGGGAGAAACTGAGAGGGTTGAGTTGAAATGGACTCTCTTGTGGATGGGTCCTAATGTGGGTTTGTGTCCATGGAGAACTTGGAATGAGGCAGTGGCACAGGGTCCCTGAAGGGTTCTCCTAACCAGAGGCTTTGACTCAGCTCCAACGTGCAAGATTCCCACGTGGAGACGAGATTTCTTCTGATGGGTGCCTCAAGAAACAGCCATATGCTGCTATTGGAATCCAGGCCTCTGAGGAGAGAGGCCTGGACAACAAAGCAATGGATCCGATTAGGATCTAGGGGCCTGCTCACTGCAATTTACCTCTGGGGACATCTGTCCACGGGTCTAAGTGCAGGTAGATGCTCAGCTGGTGTCAGACCGCCCTTGTTTTTCCTGGGCAGTCAACACTATTGGGATGGCCCCGGGCACTTTGGAGGTTTATCATCCTATTTCTAGGTTTGTGGCCAATGGAATGGGCAGAATTCCCAGGTACAGTCCTCAGGTTTGGCTCCAAGAACCTGTGCCTGTAGGTTTTGTGGGCTAGGGCTGTGGGGACAGTTGTCTGAAAACACAAACTCGGCTTAGGTTTCGGGTCGTAGGTATTGCAGGACTGATCTACAGACAGTGAGGAGAACTCTTCAGGATATGAACAAGGGGGCAAGTGTGAGACGCTTGCTCAAGATTTTGTCTCTGGATATTGTTTCACTGATGGCCGTGGAATGTCCGGGTGGCCTCATGGGCCATGGACGAGTCTTCCTCTCTGGGCATTTGGCCCGATCCGAAGAGTTTGGGGTTATTCTTTGAGATGGGAGGAGTTGGTTTTGTTTTGTTTTTACCTCAGGTGTCCCACCAAAAGAGAGTTTCCAGAGCAGAGCCCTGGGGAGGGGCGAGGGGACAACCAGAAAGCTGGTTAAAACTTGGGGCCTAGGGGCATGGCAAGCCCATTATGACGTCTAATGGTCCAGCCACTGAGAAGACTTAGTAGAGGACAGGACTCACGCTGAGGGTCAAAATGCGTGTTTGTGCCCTCTTCGTACTTAAGCATGGGCGGGGCATAATGTGTCAGGGTCAGTGTCAGCGTTTGGGTTAGGGTTTGGGGCAGGCTCACAGTCAGTGTCAGGGTCAGGGTTAGTGGTTACTGTTAGGGTTAGCCCCGCTCCTGGGTCATGGACCCATCCGTTCAGGGTCTCAGGATAAACCCTGTGCAGAAGGGTGTAGACCCTCCACCCGATCCCACTTAACCAGCCTTAAACTGGTGTGTGAACATAACTTGCCCACCAGACATCTAAACCCTCATCAGCCTGATCCTGCTTGGGGCATCTCCTCCCACGATGGCATGGCAAGTTCCTCTTTACACACAGACACACAGACACCCAGAGGCACACACACACACACAGAAATGGGGAAGAGACCTAGGGCTACACCCGTGGATCAGAAGGTGTGGGACTCTCTGACTCTGAGCCCCCTGGTGTCACCTTTTGATTTTATTAGCCAAAGGGTCTGAGGCATTGGGGAAACATGATATGACCTGAAGGGAGGCGACGTGTCTGGCGGGCGAGCTCTCTTCTCCCTGCATCCTCCCAGCTTCAGTACAGCAGAAGAACATGTCGCTTCCTTTAGGATGTGCCTAGAAATGAGCTGGGCAGGGGTTTTTTCTCTGTAATGGGTTGCCTGGATACATGGGTTGCAATTCCGTTGGGCTCTGTCGTCAGGGAAGTGAGGTCACCACTGCCTGGGGGCTCCTTACCGAACTTCCTGCTGTAGCAAAGCTCCCTGAGCCACCGGTGCGCAAGCTCTCAGGCTCACACTCCACTCAATGCAGTGCCCATCCAGTGACCCCCATTCAGACTCCACCCAGCCCTTGGGAGGCCTGGGTGCAGCTGTTGTCCCCGCTGGAGGCAACAGAGCTGGGTTTAGACTAGGTTAGTGTTAGGGTTAGGGTTTAGAAAGACTTAGGGTCAGGGTTAGGTTTAGACCTCGTTGGGGTCAGGGTTAGCGTAAGGCTTAGGGTAGGGGTCAGGGTTAGGGTTAGGTTCATGGTTAGGTTTAGGGTCAGACTCACAGTAGGGTCACGGTTAAGGTTATGGTCAGAGTCAGGGTCAGGGTCAGTGTTAGTGACGGTTAGGTTTAGGTTCAGGTTCAGGGTCATGGTCAGATTTAGGGTCAGGTTCAAGTTTAGGTTTGGGGGCAAGGTCCATGTCAGGGTCAGGGTTAGGTTTGGGACAGTTTTAGTGTCAGGGTTAGGTTCAGGTTCAGGGTTAGGTTCATGGTTATGGTAAGGTCAGCTTTATGTTTAGGTTCTGTTTTATGTGTAGCTTCAGGATCAGGGTTAGCTTTAGTGTTATGATTCTGTCAGGATCATGGATTGGGTGAGAGTTAGGTTTACAGTCAGGGTTAGGGTCAGTGTTAAGGTCAAAGCCAGGGTCAGGTTTAAGGTTAAGGGCTGACATAGGCAAAGTTCAGAGTTAGGGTTATGATCAATTTCAGGGAGAGGGTCAGGATTATTGTTAAAGTGGGGTTAGGGGTAGGGTTAGAGGTAGGTTGAGGGTTAGGGTTAGACCAGGTTAGGGTCAGGGTCAGTGATAATGTTAGGGGTTAGTTTTAGGGTTAGGTTCATCGTTAGGTTTCGGGTCAGGGCCCGTGTTAGTGTCAGGGTCAGGGTTACGTTTAGGGTTAGAGTTAGGGTCAAGCTCACAGTCAGGGTCAGGTTCAGTGTTCAGGTCAGGGACGGGTCACTGTTAGGGTCAGGGTAAGATTTATGGTCATGGTCTGGGTCAGGGTCAGGGTGAAATCTTGGGCCAGTGTCAGGGTTACGGTCAGGATCAGGTATTGGTTTAAAGTCCACATTCGGGTCAGCGACAGTGTTATGTAGTGGTCAGTGTTAGGGTCATGGTTAGGTTTAGGCTCAGGGCCAGGTTCACGTATAGGGTCCGGGTCTGGTATAGGCAAAGATCAGGGTAGGGTTATGATCATAGTCAGGTATAGGGTCAGGGTTATTGTTAAAGTTAGGGTTAGTGTTAGGGTTAGCGTTTGGTTGACGTTTAGGGTTAGAGCTTGTTAGGATCAGGGTCTGCGGTAGGGTTAGTGGTTAGTGTTAGGGTTGGGTTCAGCGATAGGATTCTGGGGAGGGCCCGTGTTAGTGTCAGGGTCAGGATTACATTTAGGGTTAGTGTTAGGGTCAGGCTCACAGTCAGGGTCAGTTTGTTGTTCAGGTCAGGGTCAGGCTCACTGTAAGGGTCAGGGTTAGGTTTATGGTCATGGTCTGGGTCAGGGTCAGGGTGAAGTTTAGCGCCAGTGTCAGGTTTAGGGTCAGGTATAGGTATTGGTTTAAAGTCCACATTCCAGTCAGGGACAGGATTATGTAGTGGTCAGTGTTAGTGTCATGGTTAGGATTAGGGTCAGGGTCTGGGTCAGGTGAAGGTCAGGGACAGGGTCAGGTTTAGCGTCAGGCTTTGGTTTAGGGTCAATGTTCGGTTCAGTGTCACAGTTAGGTTTTGGCGGTAGGGTTTGGGATTGGGGTTAGGGTTAGAGTTAGAAGTAGGGTTATGGTAGGGTTAGGGTTAGACAGCGTAAGGTCAGTGTTAGGGTTTGGTTTAGGGTAGGGGTTAGTGTTAGGGTCAGGGTCAGCGTTAGGTTTAGGTTCCGGGTCCGTATTAGGGTCATGGTTAGAGTTACCTTTAGGTTTAGGGTAAGGGTCAGGCTCACAGTCACCGTCTGTGTTAGGGTTAGTGTCAGGGTTAGGTCAGCGTCAGGGTTAGGATTAGGGTCAGGGTCTGTGTCATGATTAGGTTTGAGTCATGGTTACGGTAAGGTCAGATTTAAGTTTAGTTCAGGGTCCACATCAGGGTGAGTGTCAGGCTTAGGTTTAGGTTTAGGGTTCAGGTCAGGATCACATACAGGGTCAGGGTCAGGGCTTGGGTTAGGGTTTGGGGCAGGCTCACAGTCAGTGTCAGGGTCAGGGTTAGTGGTTACTGTTGGGGTTAGCCCCGCTCCTAGCTATGGACCCATCTCTTCAAGGTCTCAGGATAATCCCTGGGCAGAAGGGTGTAGACCCTACACCCGATCCCACTTAACCAGCCTTAAACTGGGGTGTGAACATGACTTGCCCACCAGACATCTAAACCCTCATCAGCCTGATCCTGCTTGGGTCATCTCCACCCATGATGGCATGGCCAGGTCCTCTATACACACAAAGACACAGACACTCAGAGGCGCACACACACACACACACACACACACACACAAACACACACACACACACACACAGTGAGAGAGAGACTGCGAAGAGACCTAGGGCTACACCAGTGGATCAGAAGGTGTGGGACTCTCTGACTCTGAGCCCCCTGGTGTCACCTTTTGATTTTATTAGCCAAAGGGCCTGAGGCGTTGGTGAAACCTGATATGACCTGTCAGGGAGGGGACGTGTCTGGCGGGCGAGCTCTCTTCTCCCTGCATCCTCTCGGCTTCAGTACAGCAGAAGAACATGTCCCTTCCTTTAGGATGTGCCTAGAAATGAGCTGGACAGGAGGGTTTTCTCTTTATGGGGTGCCTGGATACGTGGGTTCCAATTCTGTTGGGCTCTGTCGTCAGGGAAGTAAGGTCACCACTGCCTGGGGGCGCCTTACCAAACTTTCTGCTCCACCAGAGCTCCCTGAGCCGCTGGTCCCCAAGCTGCTCAAGGCTCACACTCCACTCAATGCAGTGCCCATCCAGTGACCCCCATACAGCCTTCCCCCAGCCCTTGGGAGGCGTGGGTGCAGCTGCTGTCCCCACTGGAGGGAACAGAGCTGGGTTTAGACCAGGTTAGTGTTAGGGTTAGGGAGAAGAAAGACTTAGGGTCAGGTTTAGGTTTAGACCTCGTTGGGGTCAGGGTTAGCGAGGCTTAATGTAGGGGTCAGGGTTAGGGTTAGGTTCATGGTTAGGTTTAGGGTCATGCTCACAGTAGGGTCAGGGTTAGGGTTTCGGTCAGAGTCAGGGTCACGGTCAGTGTTAGGGTGACTATTAGGTTTAGTGTCAGGTTCAGGATGATGGTCAGATTTAGGGTCAGGTTCAAGTTTTTGTTTTGGGGCAAGGTCATGTCAGATCAGGGTTAGGTTTAGGACAGGTTTAGTGTCACGGTACGGTCAGGGTCAGGGTTAGGTTCATGGTTATGGTAAGATCAGCTTTATGTTTAGGTTCTGTTTTATGAGTAGGTTCAGGATCAGGGTTAGCTTTAGGGTTATGATTCTGTTCAGCATCACGGTTTGCGTCAGAGTTAGGATTACAGTCTGGGTTAGGGTCTGAGTTAAGGTCAAGGCTACGGTCAGGTTTAAGTTTAAGATCTGACAAAGGCAAATTTCAGAGTTAGGGTTATGATCATGGTCAGGGAGAGGTTCGGGATTATTGTTAAAGTGTGGTTAGTGTTAGGGTAGAGGTAGGTTGAGGGTTAGGGTTAGACCGGGTTAGGGTCAGTGTCAGGGATAATGTTAGGGGTTAGTTTTAGGGTTAGGTTCAGCGTTAGGTTTCGGGTCAGGGCCCGTGTTAGTGTCAGGGAGGGTTAGGTTTAGGGTTAGAAATAGGGTCAGGCTCACATTCAGTGTCAGGGTTAGTGTTAGGGTCAGGGTCAGGGTCACATTTAGGTTCAGGGTTAGGTTTCTGGTGTTTTCCTTAGTCAGGGTCAGGTGAAGTCTAGAGCCAGGGTCAGGTTTACAGTCAGGATCAGGTATTGGTTTAAAGTCCACATTAGTATCAACGACAGGGTTATGTACTAGTCAGTGTTAGAGTAATGGATTGGATTAGGATCGAAACCATAATAGAGTATTTAATTGCATCCTAGCTTTCATCAAGTGTAAGATGCACTATAGTTTATGTTCGACTAAGAAAGAGAAATGCTGTCAGTTAAACTAGGATATGTCATCAAGTGCAAGGTGAGTGCCACCTTAAGAGATATTAAAATGGGGGTGGGGGACAAATCTTAGAACAAGTAAATTGTGGTAGTAGAATAAATAAGAAAGGTCCAACACTTGGATCAACTAAAGAAGTGATTATTGCTTACCATGTGCCCCAAACTATATTAAGTCCTAGAACAAGAGACGTGCTCATCTTGATGCCCCGCAGCTGTTAGACCCAAGGTACCGTGGGCTGTAGCCAACGACCAGCAGGCCCAAGTGCCATGTGCAGACTCTAAGAGCAACTGCCTTTGAGAGAGGAAACGGTTGAGAGTGGGCTTTGAGAGGTAGAGAATTACTAGCTGGGAAAGTAGGACAATTGACACAGAATCGGAATTGATGCCCCTACATGACAGAGTTGGTGAAACTTCCCTTCTCAGAGATCTTGAGGCTCCTCAGAAATGTATTTTTCATTTTCGACAGAACATTCAGGATAAATATGATCTGTTCGAGTTTCTGGTTCTCTCATTAGGACTGTTTCTTAAGCTTCACGGGCACAAAAAAAGGGTTTTGATAGTCCAGGGTAAATCCTGACAAAAGCAAAGCAAGGTATCTATGAAAACTAACCACTCAGAGGAGAACAACGGATAAAGGGCCAGGCTGACCTGACCCTGCAGGATAGGAAAGGTTGGTCTGGAAACAGCGGTAGAGGAGAAGTGCCCATCTCCTGCTAGAAGAGCTAGAGAAGACCCCTTCCGGAGAGACCACCAGGAGAGGAGAGCAGTAGGTGCTGGTGATGAAGAATATTTTAATCAGCAGAGAAGGTCAAAATGACAAAGTTCCATGATCAGAGTAAACATATGGGATTAAAAAATAAAAAATAAAAAAAAAGATTTTTTTGAAAGGACTTTTTTTTAAAGGAATTTAAACAAAAGTACTTTATAAGAGACAGTTGGCTGTTTAAACCAATAGTACAACTCACTGAGAGAATCGCCGCATTATTTATTATGGTAGAAAGGCCCTGGAATGTAGAAAGACCCATTCTGCAGAGGAAAAAGAGAATCACTAACAGGCCTCATGCCTTGCACAGCCAGTGGCTAGAATCCCTGCCTCATGAGACCCTGTGCTAGAAGGCCGCTAGAACAATCTCAACTATGTTAGTCTTTCTTGGAAGCCAACAAGTGTTTGCCCAGTTAATTGCACGGTAAGAATCAGTCACGTTATGTTATAATGATTGTCGATATCTTTAAAAGCCTTGTCAAGTTCCTTTTTGAATAACCTTCACCCACACTTAGAGAAATTTACCTGTGGTTCACCTCTTTGAAATACCTCATGGTTGTTCCACATTTTCCGTAGCCAAAAAACAAAAACAAACAAACAAACAAAAAAAAGCTTTTTATTAACAAAGTGTTCAGAAGGGGGCGCCACTGTAAACAATGAGAGTTTTCGCTACCGGGACAATTTTGTGGCAGAAACAGCGGAAAGCAATCGGGTCAGACAGAGCCAAGGGCTAGAGGGATTTTTAAAATGACAAAAACCGAACCAAATCTAACCAAAACAAAAATCAAAACCAATGGCCAAGATTTCAAGTTTGCTACTAAAGGTATGACATTCTCCTAAGACATGCGAGTGACTTGATCACTTTATTTATATATTTATATTTGAAGAAGAAGGAACTATTTGATGCAGCAAATCCACGTTGGTTAAAAATTACCAGATATGGGGGCTCCTGGGTGGCTCAGTGGTTTAGGCCTCTGCCTTCGGCTCAGGTCATGATTTCAGGGTCCTGGGATGGAGCCCCACATCGGGCTCTCTGCTCAGCGGGGAGCCTGCTTCCCCCCTCTCTCTCTGCCTCCCTCTCTACCTACTTGTGATCTGTCTGTCAAATGGGTAAATAAGATCTTTAAATAAAGAATTACTAGATGGGAAATACATCGAGGGTATGGGAAGGAAAATGATTTCACCTGATCGGACTAGGAAGTGGTTGAAGCCTGAATTAAAGTGCCACAAAAAGAGTAGAGACCTGGGAAATATATGGGGTAAAAATCCCTAGAAAAACAGCAATAATAACTGGCTGCTCTTTATTGACCAGATCCTGCGATAGGCAAAGAAGAGCTGGTTTTAGCCAGAGGATGATCTCCGTTTGTCTTCATGATCTGGCATTTCCTGCAAGCCAGGCATGGGGCTCTGCACTAGAGCTGCAAATGCTGGGTCCCTCATTGTCCCTTTCCTCTTCTCAGGGGGGACAACGGGCATGTCCATGATGCAGTGTGACAGGCTTTACCACAGGGAGATAATAGACTGCCAAGGGTAGGTGGGAGCTGGGAAAAGCCACTTAGGAACAGATTTTCAGGGGAGGTGATAGACAAGGGCAAAGCGAAGAATGAGGATGAGTGTGTCAAGTTTCAGAGTGCCAGGAGGCAGCACAGTGCATTCGGGAAACTACAGCAAGTTCATGACACCCGACAGCTGATCTGGCAGCATCTCCTGGGGATGGAGGCTGAGCCCCGGGGTTAACACTGGGGGTGAGAAGGTTTGTATACTATGGCGAGGAGGTGAGGTACTACACTGTGGGGGCACAGGGAGCTACCTGAGGATTTCAAATATCAGAATCGTAACCATAATAGAGTATTTCATTGCATCCTAGCTTTCATCAAGTGTAAGATGCACTATAGTTTATGTTCGACTAAGAAAGAGAAATGCTGTCAGTTAAAGTAGGATATGTCATCAAGTGCAAGGTGAGTGCCACTTTAAGAGATATTAAAATCGGGGGGGGGGCAAATCTTAGAACAAGTAAATTGTGGTAGTAGAATAATTAAGAAAGATCCAACACTTGGATCAACTAAAGAAGTGATTATTGCTTACCATGTGCCCCAAACTATATTAAGTCCTAGAACAAGAGACGTGCTCATCTTGAAGCATTGCAGCTGTTAGACCCAAGGTACAGAGGGCAGTAGCCAATGACCAGCAGGCCCCAAGTGCCATGTGCAGACTCTAAGAGCAACTGCCTTTGAAAGAGAAAACGGTTGACAGTGGGCTTTCTGAGGTAGAGAATTACTAGCTGGGAAAGTAGTAAAATTGACACAGAATCGGAATTGATGCCCCTACATGACAGAGTTGGTGAAACTTCCCTTCTCAGAGATCTTGAGGCACCTCAGAAATGAATTTTTCATTTTGGACAGAACATTCAGGATAAATATGATCTGTTTGAATTCCTGGTTTCTCATTAGGACAGTTTCTTAGGCTTCACTGGCAGAAGAAAAGGGTTTTGATAATCCAGGGTAAATCCTGACAAAAGCAAAGCACGGTATCTATGAAAAACTAACCCCTCAGAGGAGAACAACAGATAAAGGGCCAGGCCTACCTGACCCTGCAGGATAGGTAAGGTTAGTCTGGCAACAGGGGTATTTGGGAACTGCCCATCTCCTGCTAGAAGAGCTAGAGAAGACCCCTTCCGGAGAGACCACCAAGAGAGGAGAGCAGTAGGTGCTAATGATGAAGAATATTTTAATCAGGGGCGCCTGGGTGGCTCAGTGGATTAAGCCTCTGCCTTCGGCTCGGGCCATGATCTCAGTGTCCTGGGATTGAGCCCCGCATCGGGCTCTTTGCTCAGCAGGAGCCTGCTTTTCTATCTCTCTCTGCCTGACTCTCCGCCTACTTGTGATTTCTCTCTCTGTCAAATAAATACAGAAAATCTTTAAAAAAAAAAAAGAATATTTTAATCAGCAGAGATGGTCAAAATGACAAAGTTCCATGATCAGAGTAAACATATGGGATTTAAAAATAAAAAATAAAAAAATTTTTTTAAAGGACTTTTCTTTAAAGGAATTTAAACAAAAGACCTTTTTAAGAGACAGTTGGCTGTTTAAACCCAAAGTACAACTCACTGAGAGAATCGCCGCATTATTTATTGGGGTAGAAAGGACCTGGAATGTAGAAAGACCCATTCTGCAGAGGAAAAAATAGAATCACTAACAGGCCTCATGCCTTGCACAGCCAGTGGCTAGAATACCTACCCCATCAAACCCTGTGCTAGAAGGCCACTAGAACCATTTCAACTATGTTAGTTTTTCTTGGAAGCCAACAAGTGTTTGCCCAGTTAAGAGCGCGGTAACAATCAGTCACGTTATGTTATAATGATTGTCGATATCTTTAAAAGCTTTGTCAAGTTCCTTTTTGAGTAACCCTCACCCCACCCTTAGAGAAATTTATCTGTGGTTCACCTCTTTGAAGTACCTCATTGTTGTTCCACATTTACCATAGCTGAAAAACAAACAAACAAAAAAAAAGCTTTTTATTAACAAAGTGTTCAGAAGGGGGCGCCACTGTAAACAATGAGAGTTTTCGCTGCCGGGACAATTTTGTTGCAGAAACAGCTGAAAGCAATCAGGTCAGACAGAGCCAAGGGCTGGAGGGATTTTTAAAATGACAAAAACCGAACCAAATCTAACCAAAACAAAAATCAAAACCAATGGCCAAGATTTCAAGTTTGCTACTAAAGGTATGACATTCTCCTAAGACATGCGAGTGACTTGATCACTTTATTTATATATTTATATTTGAAGAAGAAGGAACTATTTGATGCAGCAAATCCACGTTGGTTAAAAATTACCAGATATGGGGGCTCCTGGGTGGCTCAGTGGTTTAGGCCTCTGCCTTCGGCTCAGGTCATGATTTCAGGGTCCTGGGATGGAGCCCCACATCGGGCTCTCTGCTCAGCGGGGAGCCTGCTTCCCCCCTCTCTCTCTGCCTCCCTCTCTACCTACTTGTGATCTGTCTGTCAAATGGGTAAATAAGATCTTTAAATAAAGAATTACTAGATGGGAAATACATCGAGGGTATGGGAAGGAAAATGATTTCACCTGATCGGACTAGGAAGTGGTTGAAGCCTGAATTAAAGTGCCACAAAAAGAGTAGAGACCTGGGAAATATATGGGGTAAAAATGCCTAGAAAAACAGCAATAATAAATGGCTGCTCTTTATTGATCCAGATTCTGCGGTAGGCAAAGAAGAGCTGGTTTTAGCCAGAGGATGATCTCCGTTTGTCTTCATGATCTGGCATGTCCTGCAAGCCAGGCATGGGGCTCTGCACTAGAGCTGCAAATGCTGGGGGCCCTCATTGTCCCTTTTCTCTTCTCAGGGGGACAACGGGCATGTCCATGATGCAGTGTGACAGGCTTTACCACAGGGAGATAATAGACTGCCAAGGGTAGGTGGGAGCTGGGAAAAGCCACTTAGGAACAGATTTTCAAGGGAGGTGATAGACAAGGGCAAAGCGAAGAATGAGGATAAGTGTGTCAAGTTTCAGAGTGCCAGGAGGCAGCACAGTGCATTCGGGAAACTACAGCAAGTTCATGACAACCGACAGCTGATCTGGCAGCGTCACCTGTGGATGGAGGCTGAGCCCCGGGGTTAACACTGGGGGTGAGATCGTTTGTATACTATGGCGAGGAGGTGAGGTACTACACTGTGGGGGCACAGGGAGCTACCGGAGGATTTCAAATATCAGAATCGTAACCATAATAGAGTATTTCATTGCATCCTAGCTTTCATCAAGTGTAAGATGCACTATAGTTTATGTTCGACTAAGAAAGAGAAATGCTGTCAGTTAAAGTAGGATATGTCATCAAGTGCAAGGTGAGTGCCACCTTAAGAGATATTAAAATGGGGGTGGGGGACAAATCTTAGAACAAGTAAATTGTGGTAGTAGAATAAATAAGAAAGGTCCAACACTTGGATCAACTAAAGAAGTGATTATTGCTTACCATGTGCCCCAAACTATATTAAGTCCTAGAACAAGAGACGTGCTCATCTTGAATCCTTGCAGCTGTTAGACCCAAGGTACAGAGGGCAGTAGCCAACGACCAGCAGGCTCCAAGTGCCATGTGCAGACTCTAAGAGCAACTGCCTTTGAAAGAGAAAACGGTTGACAGTGGGCTTTCTGAGGTAGAGAATTACTAGCTGGGAAAGTAGTAAAATTGACACAGAATCGGAATTGATGCCCCTACATGACAGAGTTGGTGAAACTTCCCTTCTCAGAGATCTTGAGGCACCTCAGAAATGAATTTTTCATTTTGGACAGAACATTCAGGATAAATATGATCAGTTTGAATTCCTGGTTTCTCATTAGGACAGATTCTTAGGCTTCACTGGCAGAAGAAAAGGGTTTTGATAATCCAGGGTAAATCCTGACAAAAGCAAAGCACGGTATCTATGAAAAACTAACCCCTCAGAGGAGAACAACAGATAAAGGGCCAGGCCTACCTGACCCTGCAGGATAGGTAAGGTTAGTCTGGCAACAGGGGTATTTGGGAACTGCCCATCTCCTGCTAGAAGAGCTAGAGAAGACCCCTTCCGGAGAGACCACCAAGAGAGGAGAGCAGTAGGTGCTAATGATGAAGAATATTTTAATCAGGGGCGCCTGGGTGGCTCAGTGGATTAAGCCTCTGCCTTCGGCTCGGGCCATGATCTCAGTGTCCTGGGATTGAGCCCCGCATCGGGCTCTTTGCTCAGCAGGAGCCTGCTTTTCTATCTCTCTCTGCCTGACTCTCCGCCTACTTGTGATTTCTCTCTCTGTCAAATAAATACAGAAAATCTTTAAAAAAAAAAAAGAATATTTTAATCAGCAGAGATGGTCAAAATGACAAAGTTCCATGATCAGAGTAAACATATGGGATTTAAAAATAAAAAATAAAAAAATTTTTTTGAAAGGACTTTTCTTTAAAGGAATTTAAAAAAAAGACCTTTTTAAGAGACAGTTGGCTGTTTAAACCCAAAGTACAACTCACTGAGAGAATCGCCGCATTATTTATTGGGGTAGAAAGGACCTGGAATGTAGAAAGACCCATTCTGCAGAGGAAAAAATAGAATCACTAACAGGCCTCATGCCTTGCACAGCCAGTGGCTAGAATACCTACCCCATCATACCCTGTGCTAGAAGGCCACTAGAACCATTTCAACTATGTTAGTTTTTCTTGGAAGCCAACAAGTGTTTGCCCAGTTAAGAGCGCGGTAAGTAACAATCAGTCACGTTATGTTATAATGATTGTCGATATCTTTAAAAGCCTTGTCAAGTTCCTTTTTGAGTAACCCTCACCCCACCCTTAGAGAAATTTATCTGTGGTTCACCTCTTTGAAGTACCTCATTGTTGTTCCACATTTACCATAGCCGAAAAACAAACAAACAAACAAAAAAAGCTTTTTATTAACAAAGTGTTCAGAAGGGGGCGCCACTGTAAACAATGAGAGTTTTCGCTGCCGGGACAATTTTGTTGCAGAAACAGCTGAAAGCAATCAGGTCAGACAGAGCCAAGGGCTGGAGGGATTTTTAAAATGACAAAAACCGAACCAAATCTAACCAAAACAAAAATCAAAACCAATGGCCAAGATTTCAAGTTTGCTACTAAAGGTATGACATTCTCCTAAGACATGCGAGTGACTTGATCACTTTATTTATATATTTATATTTGAAGAAGAAGGAACTATTTGATGCAGCAAATCCACGTTGGTTAAAAATTACCAGATATGGGGGCTCCTGGGTGGCTCAGTGGTTTAGGCCTCTGCCTTCGGCTCAGGTCATGATTTCAGGGTCCTGGGATGGAGCCCCACATCGGGCTCTCTGCTCAGCGGGGAGCCTGCTTCCCCCCTCTCTCTCTGCCTCCACTCTACCTACTTGTGATCTGTCTGTCAAATGGGTAAATAAGATCTTTAAATAAAGAATTACTAGATGTGAAATACATCGAGGGTATGGGAAGGAAAATGATTTCACCTGATCGGACTAGGAAGTGGTTGAAGCCTG
Source organism: Mustela nivalis (assembly GCF_964662115.1). Lineage (NCBI taxonomy): Eukaryota > Metazoa > Chordata > Mammalia > Carnivora > Mustelidae > Mustela > Mustela nivalis. The sequence continues at coordinate 34,241 of NW_028135085.1, forward strand.
AATTAAAGTGCCACAAAAAGAGTAGAGACCTGGGAAATATATGGGGTAAAAATGCCTAGAAAAACAGCAATAATAAATGGCTGCTCTTTATTGATCCAGATCCTGCGGTAGGCAAAGAAGAGCTGGTTTTAGCCAGAGGATGATCTCCGTTTGTCTTCATGATCTGGCATGTCCTGCAAGCCAGGCATGGGGCTCTGCACTAGAGCTGCAAATGCTGGGGGCCCTCATTGTCCCTTTTCTCTTCTCAGGGGGACAACGGGCATGTCCATGGTGCAGTGTGACAGGCTTTACCACAGGGAGATAATAGACTGCCAAGGGTAGGTGGGAGCTGGGAAAAGCCACTTAGGAACAGATTTTCAAGGGAGGTGATAGACAAGGGCAAAGCGAAGAATGAGGATGAGTGTGTCAAGTTTCAGAGTGCCAGGAGGCAGCACAGTGCATTCGGGAAACTACAGCAAGTTCATGACAACCGACAGCTGATCTGGCAGCGTCACCTGTGGATGGAGGCTGAGCCCCGGGGTTAACACTGGGGGTGAGATCGTTTGTATACTATGGCGAGGAGGTGAGGTACTACACTGTGGGGGCACAGGGAGCTACCGGAGGATTTCAAATATCAGAATCGTAACCATAATAGAGTATTTCATTGCATCCTAGCTTTCATCAAGTGTAAGATGCACTATAGTTTATGTTCGACTAAGAAAGAGAAATGCTGTCAGTTAAAGTAGGATATGTCATCAAGTGCAAGGTGAGTGCCACCTTAAGAGATATTAAAATGTGGGGGGACAAATCTTAGAACAAATAAATTGTGGTAGTAGAATAATTAAGAAAGATCCAACACTTGGATCAACTAAAGAAGTGATTATTGCTTACCATGTGCCCCAAACTATATTAAGTCCTAGAACAAGAGACGTGCTCATCTTGAAGCCTTGCAGCTGTTAGACCCAAGGTACAGAGGGCAGTAGCCAAAGACCAGCAGGCTCCAAGTGCCATGTGAAGACTCTAAGAGCAACTGCCTTTGAAAGAGAAAACGGTTGACAGTGGGCTTTCTGAGGTAGAGAATTACTAGCTGGGAAAGTAGTAAAATTGACACAGAATCGGAATTGATGCCCCTACATGACAGAGTTGGTGAAACTTCCCTTCTCAGAGATCTTGAGGCACCTCAGAAATGAATTTTTCATTTTGGACAGAACATTCAGGATAAATATGATCTGTTTGAATTCCTGGTTTCTCATTAGGACAGTTTCTTAGGCTTCACTGGCAGAAGAAAAGGGTTTTGATAATCCAGGGTAAATCCTGACAAAAGCAAAGCACGGTATCTATGAAAAACTAACCCCTCAGAGGAGAACAACAGATAAAGGGCCAGGCCTACCTGACCCTGCAGGATAGGTAAGGTTAGTCTGGCAACAGGGGTATTTGGGAACTGCCCATCTCCTGCTAGAAGAGCTAGAGAAGACCCCTTCCGGAGAGACCACCAAGAGAGGAGAGCAGTAGGTGCTAATGATGAAGAATATTTTAATCAGGGGCGCCTGGGTGGCTCAGTGGATTAAGCCTCTGCCTTCGGCTCGGGCCATGATCTCAGTGTCCTGGGATTGAGCCCCGCATCGGGCTCTTTGCTCAGCAGGAGCCTGCTTTTCTATCTCTCTCTGCCTGACTCTCCGCCTACTCGTGATTTCTCTCTCTGTCAAATAAATACAGAAAATCTTTAAAAAAAAAAAAAAGAATATTTTAATCAGCAGAGATGGTCAAAATGACAAAGTTCCATGATCAGAGTAAACATATGGGATTTAAAAATAAAAAATAAAAAAATTTTTTTGAAAGGACTTTTCTTTAAAGGAATTTAAACAAAAGACCTTTTTAAGAGACAGTTGGCTGTTTAAACCCAAAGTACAACTCACTGAGAGAATCGCCGCATTATTTATTGGGGTAGAAAGGACCTGGAATGTAGAAAGACCCATTCTGCAGAGGAAAAAATAGAATCACTAACAGGCCTCATGCCTTGCACAGCCAGTGGCTAGAATACCTACCCCATCATACCCTGTGCTAGAAGGCCACTAGAACCATTTCAACTATGTTAGTTTTTCTTGGAAGCCAACAAGTGTTTGCCCAGTTAAGAGCGCGGTAAGTAACAATCAGTCACGTTATGTTATAATGATTGTCGATATCTTTAAAAGCCTTGTCAAGTTCCTTTTTGAGTAACCCTCACCCCACCCTTAGAGAAATTTATCTGTGGTTCACCTCTTTGAAGTACCTCATTGTTGTTCCACATTTACCATAGCCGAAAAACAAACAAACAAACAAAAAAAGCTTTTTATTAACAAAGTGTTCAGAAGGGGGCGCCACTGTAACAATGAGAGTTTTCGCTGCCGGGACAATTTTGTTGCAGAAACAGCTGAAAGCAATCAGGTCAGACAGAGCCAAGGGCTGGAGGGATTTTTAAAATGACAAAAACCGAACCAAATCTAACCAAAACAAAAATCAAAACCAATGGCCAAGATTTCAAGTTTGCTACTAAAGGTATGACATTCTCCTAAGACATGCGAGTGACTTGATCACTTTATTTATATATTTATATTTGAAGAAGAAGGAACTATTTGATGCAGCAAATCCACGTTGGTTAAAAATTACCAGATATGGGGGCTCCTGGGTGGCTCAGTGGTTTAGGCCTCTGCCTTCGGCTCAGGTCATGATTTCAGGGTCCTGGGATGGAGCCCCACATCGGGCTCTCTGCTCAGCGGGGAGCCTGCTTCCCCCCTCTCTCTCTGCCTCCCTCTCTACCTACTTGTGATCTGTCTGTCAAATGGGTAAATAAGATCTTTAAATAAAGAATTACTAGATGTGAAATACATCAAGGGTATGGGAAGGAAAATGATTTCACCTGATCGGACTAGGAAGTGGTTGAAGCCTGAATTAAAGTGCCACAAAAAGAGTAGAGACCTGGGAAATATATGGGGTAAAAATCCCTAGAAAAACAGCAATAATAACTGGCTGCTCTTTATTGATCCAGATCCTGCGGTAGGCAAAGAAGAGCTGGTTTTAGCCAGAGGATGATCTCCGTTTGTCTTCATGATCTGGCATGTCCTGCAAGCCAGGCATGGGGCTCTGCACTAGAGCTGCAAATGCTGGGGGCCCTCATTGTCCCTTTTCTCTTCTCAGGGGGACAACGGGCATGTCCATGGTGCAGTGTGACAGGCTTTACCACAGGGAGATAAAAGACTGCCAAGGGTAGGTGGGAGCTGGGAAAAGCCACTTAGGAACAGATTTTCAAGGGAGGTGATAGACAAGGGCAAAGCGAAGAATGAGGATGAGTGTGTCAAGTTTCAGAGTGCCAGGAGGCAGCACAGTGCATTCGGGAAACTACAGCAAGTTCATGACACCCGACAGCTGATCTGGCAGCATCACCTGGGGATAAAGGCTGAGCCCCGGGGTTAACACTGGGGGTGAGAAGGTTTGTATACTATGGCGAGGAGGTGAGGTACTACACTGTGGGGGCACAGGGAGCTACCGGAGGATTTCAAATATCAGAATCGTAACCATAATAGAGTATTTCATTGCATCCTAGCTTTCATCAAGTGTAAGATGCACTATAGTTTATGTTCGACTAAGAAAGAGAAATGCTGTCAGTTAAAGTAGGATATGTCATCAAGTGCAAGGTGAGTGCCACCTTAAGAGATATTAAAATGGGGGGGGGGACAAATCTTAGAACAAGTAAATTGTGGTAGTAGAATAATTAAGAAAGATCCAACACTTGGATCAACTAAAGAAGTGATTATTGCTTACCATGTGCCCCAAACTATATTAAGTCCTAGAACAAGAGACGTGCTCATCTTGGAAGCCTTGCAGCTGTTAGACCCAAGGTACAGAGGGCAGTAGCCAACGACCAGCAGGCTCCAAGTGCCATGTGCAGACTCTAAGAGCAACTGCCTTTGAAAGAGAAAACGGTTGACAGTGGGCTTTCTGAGGTAGAGAATTACTAGCTGGGAAAGTAGTAAAATTGACACAGAATCGGAATTGATGCCCCTACATGACAGAGTTGGTGAAACTTCCCTTCTCAGAGATCTTGAGGCACCTCAGAAATGAATTTTCCTTTTGGACAGAACATTCAGGATAAATATGATCTGTTTGAATTCCTGGTTTCTCATTAGGACAGTTTCTTAGGCTTCACTGGCAGAAGAAAAGGGTTTTGATAATCCAGGGTAAATCCTGACAAAAGCAAAGCACGGTATCTATGAAAAACTAACCCCTCAGAGGAGAACAACAGATAAAGGGCCAGGCCTACCTGACCCTGCAGGATAGGTAAGGTTAGTCTGGCAACAGGGGTATTTGGGAACTGCCCATCTCCTGCTAGAAGAGCTAGAGAAGACCCCTTCCGGAGAGACCACCAAGAGAGGAGAGCAGTAGGTGCTAATGATGAAGAATATTTTAATCAGGGGCGCCTGGGTGGCTCAGTGGATTAAGCCTCTGCCTTCAGCTCGGGCCATGATCTCAGTGTCCTGGGATTGAGCCCCGCATCGGGCTCTTTGCTCAGCAGGAGCCTGCTTTTCTATCTCTCTCTGCCTGACTCTCCGCCTACTTGTGATTTCTCTCTCTGTCAAATAAATACAGAAAATCTTTAAAAAAAAAAAAAGAATATTTTAATCAGCAGAGATGGTCAAAATGACAAAGTTCCATGATCAGAGTAAACATATGGGATTTAAAAATAAAAAATAAAAAAATTTTTTTGAAAGGACTTTTCTTTAAAGGAATTTAAACAAAAGACCTTTTTAAGAGACAGTTGGCTGTTTAAACCCAAAGTACAACTCACTGAGAGAATCGCCGCATTATTTATTGGGGTAGAAAGGACCTGGAATGTAGAAAGACCCATTCTGCAGAGGAAAAAATAGAATCACTAACAGGCCTCATGCCTTGCACAGCCAGTGGCTAGAATACCTACCCCATCATACCCTGTGCTAGAAGGCCACTAGAACCATTTCAACTATGTTAGTTTTTCTTGGAAGCCAACAAGTGTTTGCCCAGTTAAGAGCGCGGTAAGTAACAATCAGTCACGTTATGTTATAATGATTGTCGATATCTTTAAAAGCCTTGTCAAGTTCCTTTTTGAGTAACCCTCACCCCACCCTTAGAGAAATTTATCTGTGGTTCACCTCTTTGAAGTACCTCATTGTTGTTCCACATTTACCATAGCCGAAAAACAAACAAACAAAAAAAAAAGCTTTTTATTAACAAAGTGTTCAGAAGGGGGCGCCACTGTAACAATGAGAGTTTTCGCTGCCGGGACAATTTTGTTGCAGAAACAGCTGAAAGCAATCAGGTCAGACAGAGCCAAGGGCTGGAGGGATTTTTAAAATGACAAAAACCGAACCAAATCTAACCAAAACAAAAATCAAAACCAATGGCCAAGATTTCAAGTTTGCTACTAAAGGTATGACATTCTCCTAAGACATGCGAGTGACTTGATCACTTTATTTATATATTTATATTTGAAGAAGAAGGAACTATTTGATGCAGCAAATCCACGTTGGTTAAAAATTACCAGATATGGGGGCTCCTGGGTGGCTCAGTGGTTTAGGCCTCTGCCTTCGGCTCAGGTCATGATTTCAGGGTCCTGGGATGGAGCCCCACATCGGGCTCTCTGCTCAGCGGGGAGCCTGCTTCCCCCCTCTCTCTCTGCCTCCCTCTCTACCTACTTGTGATCTGTCTGTCAAATGGGTAAATAAGATCTTTAAATAAAGAATTACTAGATGTGAAATACATCAAGGGTATGGGAAGGAAAATGATTTCACCTGATCGGACTAGGAAGTGGTTGAAGCCTGAATTAAAGTGCCACAAAAAGAGTAGAGACCTGGGAAATATATGGGGTAAAAATCCCTAGAAAAACAGCAATAATAACTGGCTGCTCTTTATTGATCCAGATCCTGCGGTAGGCAAAGAAGAGCTGGTTTTAGCCAGAGGATGATCTCCGTTTGTCTTCATGATCTGGCATGTCCTGCAAGCCAGGCATGGGGCTCTGCACTAGAGCTGCAAATGCTGGGGGCCCTCATTGTCCCTTTTCTCTTCTCAGGGGGACAACGGGCATGTCCATGGTGCAGTGTGACAGGCTTTACCACAGGGAGATAAAAGACTGCCAAGGGTAGGTGGGAGCTGGGAAAAGCCACTTAGGAACAGATTTTCAAGGGAGGTGATAGACAAGGGCAAAGCGAAGAATGAGGATGAGTGTGTCAAGTTTCAGAGTGCCAGGAGGCAGCACAGTGCATTCGGGAAACTACAGCAAGTTCATGACACCCGACAGCTGATCTGGCAGCATCACCTGGGGATAAAGGCTGAGCCCCGGGGTTAACACTGGGGGTGAGAAGGTTTGTATACTATGGCGAGGAGGTGAGGTACTACACTGTGGGGGCACAGGGAGCTACCGGAGGATTTCAAATATCAGAATCGTAACCATAATAGAGTATTTCATTGCATCCTAGCTTTCATCAAGTGTAAGATGCACTATAGTTTATGTTCGACTAAGAAAGAGAAATGCTGTCAGTTAAAGTAGGATATGTCATCAAGTGCAAGGTGAGTGCCACCTTAAGAGATATTAAAATGGGGGGGGGGACAAATCTTAGAACAAGTAAATTGTGGTAGTAGAATAATTAAGAAAGATCCAACACTTGGATCAACTAAAGAAGTGATTATTGCTTACCATGTGCCCCAAACTATATTAAGTCCTAGAACAAGAGACGTGCTCATCTTGGAAGCCTTGCAGCTGTTAGACCCAAGGTACAGAGGGCAGTAGCCAACGACCAGCAGGCTCCAAGTGCCATGTGCAGACTCTAAGAGCAACTGCCTTTGAAAGAGAAAACGGTTGACAGTGGGCTTTCTGAGGTAGAGAATTACTAGCTGGGAAAGTAGTAAAATTGACACAGAATCGGAATTGATGCCCCTACATGACAGAGTTGGTGAAACTTCCCTTCTCAGAGATCTTGAGGCACCTCAGAAATGAATTTTTCATTTTGGACAGAACATTCAGGATAAATATGATCTGTTTGAATTCCTGGTTTCTCATTAGGACAGTTTCTTAGGCTTCACTGGCAGAAGAAAAGGGTTTTGATAATCCAGGGTAAATCCTGACAAAAGCAAAGCACGGTATCTATGAAAAACTAACCCCTCAGAGGAGAACAACAGATAAAGGGCCAGGCCTACCTGACCCTGCAGGATAGGTAAGGTTAGTCTGGCAACAGGGGTATTTGGGAACTGCCCATCTCCTGCTAGAAGAGCTAGAGAAGACCCCTTCCGGAGAGACCACCAAGAGAGGAGAGCAGTAGGTGCTAATGATGAAGAATATTTTAATCAGGGGCGCCTGGGTGGCTCAGTGGATTAAGCCTCTGCCTTCAGCTCGGGCCATGATCTCAGTGTCCTGGGATTGAGCCCCGCATCGGGCTCTTTGCTCAGCAGGAGCCTGCTTTTCTATCTCTCTCTGCCTGACTCTCCGCCTACTTGTGATTTCTCTCTCTGTCAAATAAATACAGAAAATCTTTAAAAAAAAAAAAAGAATATTTTAATCAGCAGAGATGGTCAAAATGACAAAGTTCCATGATCAGAGTAAACATATGGGATTTAAAAATAAAAAATAAAAAAATTTTTTTGAAAGGACTTTTCTTTAAAGGAATTTAAACAAAAGACCTTTTTAAGAGACAGTTGGCTGTTTAAACCCAAAGTACAACTCACTGAGAGAATCGCCGCATTATTTATTGGGGTAGAAAGGACCTGGAATGTAGAAAGACCCATTCTGCAGAGGAAAAAATAGAATCACTAACAGGCCTCATGCCTTGCACAGCCAGTGGCTAGAATACCTACCCCATCATACCCTGTGCTAGAAGGCCACTAGAACCATTTCAACTATGTTAGTTTTTCTTGGAAGCCAACAAGTGTTTGCCCAGTTAAGAGCGCGGTAAGTAACAATCAGTCACGTTATGTTATAATGATTGTCGATATCTTTAAAAGCCTTGTCAAGTTCCTTTTTGAGTAACCCTCACCCCACCCTTAGAGAAATTTATCTGTGGTTCACCTCTTTGAAGTACCTCATTGTTGTTCCACATTTACCATAGCCGAAAAACAAACAAACAAAAAAAAAAGCTTTTTATTAACAAAGTGTTCAGAAGGGGGCGCCACTGTAACAATGAGAGTTTTCGCTGCCGGGACAATTTTGTTGCAGAAACAGCTGAAAGCAATCAGGTCAGACAGAGCCAAGGGCTGGAGGGATTTTTAAAATGACAAAAACCGAACCAAATCTAACCAAAACAAAAATCAAAACCAATGGCCAAGATTTCAAGTTTGCTACTAAAGGTATGACATTCTCCTAAGACATGCGAGTGACTTGATCACTTTATTTATATATTTATATTTGAAGAAGAAGGAACTATTTGATGCAGCAAATCCACGTTGGTTAAAAATTACCAGATATGGGGGCTCCTGGGTGGCTCAGTGGTTTAGGCCTCTGCCTTCGGCTCAGGTCATGATTTCAGGGTCCTGGGATGGAGCCCCACATCGGGCTCTCTGCTCAGCGGGGAGCCTGCTTCCCCCCTCTCTCTCTGCCTCCCTCTCTACCTACTTGTGATCTGTCTGTCAAATGGGTAAATAAGATCTTTAAATAAAGAATTACTAGATGTGAAATACATCAAGGGTATGGGAAGGAAAATGATTTCACCTGATCGGACTAGGAAGTGGTTGAAGCCTGAATTAAAGTGCCACAAAAAGAGTAGAGACCTGGGAAATATATGGGGTAAAAATCCCTAGAAAAACAGCAATAATAACTGGCTGCTCTTTATTGATCCAGATCCTGCGGTAGGCAAAGAAGAGCTGGTTTTAGCCAGAGGATGATCTCCGTTTGTCTTCATGATCTGGCATGTCCTGCAAGCCAGGCATGGGGCTCTGCACTAGAGCTGCAAATGCTGGGGGCCCTCATTGTCCCTTTTCTCTTCTCAGGGGGACAACGGGCATGTCCATGGTGCAGTGTGACAGGCTTTACCACAGGGAGATAAAAGACTGCCAAGGGTAGGTGGGAGCTGGGAAAAGCCACTTAGGAACAGATTTTCAAGGGAGGTGATAGACAAGGGCAAAGCGAAGAATGAGGATGAGTGTGTCAAGTTTCAGAGTGCCAGGAGGCAGCACAGTGCATTCGGGAAACTACAGCAAGTTCATGACACCCGACAGCTGATCTGGCAGCATCACCTGGGGATAAAGGCTGAGCCCCGGGGTTAACACTGGGGGTGAGAAGGTTTGTATACTATGGCGAGGAGGTGAGGTACTACACTGTGGGGGCACAGGGAGCTACCGGAGGATTTCAAATATCAGAATCGTAACCATAATAGAGTATTTCATTGCATCCTAGCTTTCATCAAGTGTAAGATGCACTATAGTTTATGTTCGACTAAGAAAGAGAAATGCTGTCAGTTAAAGTAGGATATGTCATCAAGTGCAAGGTGAGTGCCACCTTAAGAGATATTAAAATGGGGGGGGGGACAAATCTTAGAACAAGTAAATTGTGGTAGTAGAATAATTAAGAAAGATCCAACACTTGGATCAACTAAAGAAGTGATTATTGCTTACCATGTGCCCCAAACTATATTAAGTCCTAGAACAAGAGACGTGCTCATCTTGGAAGCCTTGCAGCTGTTAGACCCAAGGTACAGAGGGCAGTAGCCAACGACCAGCAGGCTCCAAGTGCCATGTGCAGACTCTAAGAGCAACTGCCTTTGAAAGAGAAAACGGTTGACAGTGGGCTTTCTGAGGTAGAGAATTACTAGCTGGGAAAGTAGTAAAATTGACACAGAATCGGAATTGATGCCCCTACATGACAGAGTTGGTGAAACTTCCCTTCTCAGAGATCTTGAGGCACCTCAGAAATGAATTTTTCATTTTGGACAGAACATTCAGGATAAATATGATCTGTTTGAATTCCTGGTTTCTCATTAGGACAGTTTCTTAGGCTTCACTGGCAGAAGAAAAGGGTTTTGATAATCCAGGGTAAATCCTGACAAAAGCAAAGCACGGTATCTATGAAAAACTAACCCCTCAGAGGAGAACAACAGATAAAGGGCCAGGCCTACCTGACCCTGCAGGATAGGTAAGGTTAGTCTGGCAACAGGGGTATTTGGGAACTGCCCATCTCCTGCTAGAAGAGCTAGAGAAGACCCCTTCCGGAGAGACCACCAAGAGAGGAGAGCAGTAGGTGCTAATGATGAAGAATATTTTAATCAGGGGCGCCTGGGTGGCTCAGTGGATTAAGCCTCTGCCTTCAGCTCGGGCCATGATCTCAGTGTCCTGGGATTGAGCCCCGCATCGGGCTCTTTGCTCAGCAGGAGCCTGCTTTTCTATCTCTCTCTGCCTGACTCTCCGCCTACTTGTGATTTCTCTCTCTGTCAAATAAATACAGAAAATCTTTAAAAAAAAAAAAAGAATATTTTAATCAGCAGAGATGGTCAAAATGACAAAGTTCCATGATCAGAGTAAACATATGGGATTTAAAAATAAAAAATAAAAAAATTTTTTTGAAAGGACTTTTCTTTAAAGGAATTTAAACAAAAGACCTTTTTAAGAGACAGTTGGCTGTTTAAACCCAAAGTACAACTCACTGAGAGAATCGCCGCATTATTTATTGGGGTAGAAAGGACCTGGAATGTAGAAAGACCCATTCTGCAGAGGAAAAAATAGAATCACTAACAGGCCTCATGCCTTGCACAGCCAGTGGCTAGAATACCTACCCCATCATACCCTGTGCTAGAAGGCCACTAGAACCATTTCAACTATGTTAGTTTTTCTTGGAAGCCAACAAGTGTTTGCCCAGTTAAGAGCGCGGTAAGTAACAATCAGTCACGTTATGTTATAATGATTGTCGATATCTTTAAAAGCCTTGTCAAGTTCCTTTTTGAGTAACCCTCACCCCACCCTTAGAGAAATTTATCTGTGGTTCACCTCTTTGAAGTACCTCATTGTTGTTCCACATTTACCATAGCCGAAAAACAAACAAACAAAAAAAAAGCTTTTTATTAACAAAGTGTTCAGATGGGGGCGCCACTGTAAACAATGAGAGTTTTTGCTGCCCGGACAATTTTGTTGCAGAAACAGCTGAAAGCAATCAGGTCAGACAGAGCCAAGGGCTGGAGGGATTTTTAAAATGACAAAAACCGAACCAAATCTAACCAAAACAAAAATCAAAACCAATGGCCAAGATTTCAAGTTTGCTACTAAAGGTATGACATTCTCCTAAGACATGCGAGTGACTTGATCACTTTATTTATATATTTATATTTGAAGAAGAAGGAACTATTTGATGCAGCAAATCCACGTTGGTTAAAAATTACCAGATATGGGGGCTCCTGGGTGGCTCAGTGGTTTAGGCCTCTGCCTTCGGCTCAGGTCATGATTTCAGGGTCCTGGGATGGAGCCCCACATCGGGCTCTCTGCTCAGCGGGGAGCCTGCTTCCCCCCTCTCTCTCTGCCTCCCTCTCTACCTACTTGTGATCTGTCTGTCAAATGGGTAAATAAGATCTTTAAATAAAGAATTACTAGATGGGAAATACATCGAGGGTATGGGAAGGAAAATGATTTCACCTGATCGGACTAGGAAGGGGTTGAAGCCTGAATTAAAGTGCCACAAAAAGAGTAGAGACCTGGGAAATATATGGGGTAAAAATCCCTAGAAAAACAGCAATAATAACTGGCTGCTCTTTATTGATCCAGATCCTGCGGTAGGCAAAGAAGAGCTGGTTTTAGCCAGAGGATGATCTCCGTTTGTCTTCATGATCTGGCATTTCCTGCAAGCCAGGCATGGGGCTCTGCACTAGAGCTGCAAATGCTGGGGGCCCTCATTGTCCCTTTTCTCTTCTCAGGGGGACAACGGGCATGTCCATGGTGCAGTGTGACAGGCTTTACCACAGGGAGATAAAAGACTGCCAAGGGTAGGTGGGAGCTGGGAAAAGCCACTTAGGAACAGATTTTCAAGGGAGGTGATAGACAAGGGCAAAGCGAAGAATGAGGATGAGTGTGTCAAGTTTCAGAGTGCCAGGAGGCAGCACAGTGCATTCGGGAAACTACAGCAAGTTCATGACACCCGACAGCTGATCTGGCAGCGTCACCTGTGGATGGAGGCTGAGCCCCGGGGTTAACACTGGGGGTGAGAAGGTTTGTATACTATGGCGAGGAGGTGAGGTACTACACTGTGGGGGCACAGGGAGCTACCGGAGGATTTCAAATATCAGAATCGTAACCATAATAGAGTATTTCATTGCATCCTAGCTTTCATCAAGTGTAAGATGCACTATAGTTTATGTTCGACTAAGAAAGAGAAATGCTGTCAGTTAAAGTAGGATATGTCATCAAGTGCAAGGTGAGTGCCACCTTAAGAGATATTAAAATGGGGGGGGGGACAAATCTTAGAACAAGTAAATTGTGGTAGTAGAATAATTAAGAAAGATCCAACACTTGGATCAACTAAAGAAGTGATTATTGCTTACCATGTGCCCCAAACTATATTAAGTCCTAGAACAAGAGACGTGCTCATCTTGAAGCCTTGCAGCTGTTAGACCCAAGGTACAGAGGGCAGTAGCCAACGACCAGCAGGCTCCAAGTGCCATGTGAAGACTCTAAGAGCAACTGCCTTTGAAAGAGAAAACGGTTGACAGTGGGCTTTCTGAGGTAGAGAATTACTAGCTGGGAAAGTAGTAAAATTGACACAGAATCGGAATGATGCCCCTACATGACAGAGTTGGTGAAACTTCCCTTCTCAGAGATCTTGAGGCACCTCAGAAATGAATTTTTCATTTTGGACAGAACATTCAGGATAAATATGATCTGTTTGAGTTCCTGGTTTCTCATTAGGACAGTTTCTTAGGCTTCACTGGCAGAAGAAAAGGGTTTTGATAATCCAGGGTAAATCCTGACAAAAGCAAAGCACGGTATCTATGAAAAACTAACCCCTCAGAGGAGAACAACAGATAAAGGGCCAGGCCTACCTGACCCTGCAGGATAGGTAAGGTTAGTCTGGCAACAGGGGTATTTGGGAACTGCCCATCTCCTGCTAGAAGAGCTAGAGAAGACCCCTTCCGGAGAGACCACCAAGAGAGGAGAGCAGTAGGTGCTAATGATGAAGAATATTTTAATCAGGGGCGCCTGGGTGGCTCAGTGGATTAAGCCTCTGCCTTCGGCTCGGGCCATGATCTCAGTGTCCTGGGATTGAGCCCCGCATCGGGCTCTTTGCTCAGCAGGAGCCTGCTTTTCTATCTCTCTCTGCCTGACTCTCCGCCTACTCGTGATTTCTCTCTCTGTCAAATAAATACAGAAAATCTTTAAAAAAAAAAAAAGAATATTTTAATCAGCAGAGATGGTCAAAATGACAAAGTTCCATGATCAGAGTAAACATATGGGATTTAAAAATAAAAAATAAAAAAATTTTTTTGAAAGGACTTTTCTTTAAAGGAATTTAAAAAAAAGACCTTTTTAAGAGACAGTTGGCTGTTTAAACCCAAAGTACAACTCACTGAGAGAATCGCCGCATTATTTATTGGGGTAGAAAGGACCTGGAATGTAGAAAGACCCATTCTGCAGAGGAAAAAATAGAATCACTAACAGGCCTCATGCCTTGCACAGCCAGTGGCTAGAATACCTACCCCATCATACCCTGTGCTAGAAGGCCACTAGAACCATTTCAACTATGTTAGTTTTTCTTGGAAGCCAACAAGTGTTTGCCCAGTTAAGAGCGCGGTAAGTAACAATCAGTCACGTTATGTTATAATGATTGTCGATATCTTTAAAAGCCTTGTCAAGTTCCTTTTTGAGTAACCCTCACCCCACCCTTAGAGAAATTTATCTGTGGTTCACCTCTTTGAAGTACCTCATTGTTGTTCCACATTTACCATAGCCGAAAAACAAACAAACAAAAAAAAAAGCTTTTTATTAACAAAGTGTTCAGAAGGGGGCGCCACTGTAAACAATGAGAGTTTTCGCTGCCGGGACAATTTTGTTGCAGAAACAGCTGAAAGCAATCAGGTCAGACAGAGCCAAGGGCTGGAGGGATTTTTAAAATGACAAAAACCGAACCTAATCTAACCAAAACAAAAATCAATACCAATGGCCAAGATTTCAAGTTTGCTACTAAAGGTATGACATTCTCCTAAGACATGCGAGTGACTTGATCACTTTATTTATATATTTATATTTGAAGAAGAAGGAACTATATGATGCAGCAAATCCACGTTGGTTAAAAATTACCAGATATGGGGGCTCCTGGGTGGCTCAGTGGTTTAGGCCTCTGCCTTCGGCTCAGGTCATGATTTCAGGGTCCTGGGATGGAGCCCCACATCGGGCTCTCTGCTCAGCGGGGAGCCTGCTTCCCCCCTCTCTCTCTGCCTCCCTCTCTACCTACTTGTGATCTGTCTGTCAAATGGGTAAATAAGATCTTTAAATAAAGAATTACTAGATGTGAAATACATCGAGGGTATGGGAAGGAAAATGATTTCACCTGATCGGACTAGGAAGTGGTTGAAGCCTGAATTAAAGTGCCACAAAAAGAGTAGAGACCTGGGAAATATATGGGGTAAAAATCCCTAGAAAAACAGCAATAATAACTGGCTGCTCTTTATTGATCCAGATCCTGCGGTAGGCAAAGAAGAGCTGGTTTTAGCCAGAGGATGATCTCCGTTTGTCTTCATGATCTGGCATTTCCTGCAAGCCAGGCATGGGGCTCTGCACTAGAGCTGCAAATGCTGGGGGCCCTCATTGTCCCTTTTCTCTTCTCAGGGGGACAACGGGCATGTCCATGGTGCAGTGTGACAGGCTTTACCACAGGGAGATAATAGACTGCCAAGGGTAGGTGGGAGCTGGGAAAAGCCACTTAGGAACAGATTTTCAAGGGAGGTGATAGACAAGGGCAAAGCGAAGAATGAGGATGAGTGTGTCAAGTTTCAGAGTGCCAGGAGGCAGCACAGTGCATTCGGGAAACTACAGCAAGTTCATGACACCCGACAGCTGATCTGGCAGCATCACCTGGGGATGGAGGCTGAGCCCCGGGGTTAACACTGGGGGTGAGATCGTTTGTATACTATGGCGAGGAGGTGAGGTACTACACTGTGGGGGCACAGGGAGCTACCGGAGGATTTCAAATATCAGAATCGTAACCATAATAGAGTATTTCATTGCATCCTAGCTTTCATCAAGTGTAAGATGCACTATAGTTTATGTTCGACTAAGAAAGAGAAATGCTGTCAGTTAAAGTAGGATATGTCATCAAGTGCAAGGTGAGTGCCACCTTAAGAGATATTAAAATGGGGGGGGGGACCAATCTTAGAACAAGTAAATTGTGGTAGTAGAATAATTAAGAATGATCCAACACTTGGATCAACTAAAGAATTGATTATTGCTTACCATGTGCCCCAAACTATATTAAGTCCTAGAACAAGAGACGTGCTCATCTTGATGCCCTTTAGCTGTTAGACCCAAGGTACAGAGGGCAGTAGCCAACGACCAGCAGGCTCCAAGTGCCATGTGAAGACTCTAAGAGCAACTGCCTTTGAAAGAGAAAACGGTTGACAGTCGGCTTTCTGAGGTAGAGAATTACTAGCTGGGAAAGTAGTAAAATTGACACAGAATCGGAATTGATGCCCCTACATGACAGAGTTGGTGAAACTTCCCTTCTCAGAGATCTTGAGGCACCTCAGAAATGAATTTTTCATTTTGGACAGAACATTCAGGATAAATATGATCTGTTTGAGTTCCTGGTTCTCTCATTATGACTGTTTCTTAGGCTTCACTGGCACAAGGAAAGGGTTTTGATAATCCAGGGTAAATCCTGACAAAAGCAAAGCACAGTTTCTATGAAATACTAACCACTCAGAGGAGAGCAACATATAAAGGGCCAGGCCTACCTGACCCTGCAGGATAGGTAAGGTTAGTATGGCAACAGTGGTAGAGGGGAAGTGCCCCTTTAGGTTGGCATGGACAAAGCCCTCAATCAACTTTCTGTGCTTTTGCGACAGTTATGAGAAATTCTGGTAAGTCCCCAATTAATGAAAACAGTCTGCTCTGACGCCTGTTGTCCTCTTTGGCTTTTCTCTAAGAATTCTTTTCATCTGTTAGTTTGGTGGTACTGGTGGTTGTATTTTAACGGTTCATGGTTATGATATTCACCTTCAGAAGTGTTGTAAATGATTTTGTTTTTGCATATGCTAAAAACCTAAAAAAACATGTTCAAATTGAAGAAGACCTATTCTCAGAGTAGACAACCTTAAAATGTCAGGGGAGAGGAAGCATATTTCCAAATTCAACTTATTAATGCCACTTTGGTCATATGTAATGGTTTCTAACTTACGAATGACTTGTATTTTAACAGTTTGTAATCTTGTAAAGATCCCCCCCCCCACCGCATGTAAGCTACGTGTGGTTAGGTTCCTGGGCTGATCTACAAAAACTGTGTAATCCCTAATGGAACTGAAGGATAATATAAATAAAATGTAATACTTAATAAATGTTACATTTGCATGTTCTCTCAGAAAAATCTCTGTTGTGGAAATGGGACTCCCCACCTCTAAGCCATTGGGAATAGGAACTCCACCTGGGTGAACAGTGGAGGGGCAGTTGTGGCATCACTTCTAACAGAAAACTGTGCTGCCCTGTCTCCCCTCCGGCCCCCCTCCCCGTCTGTGTCTGGTGCCCTGACTTACGGCCTCTGTCCATTCTGATGCCCTGTCGTAAACTTGTCAAAAACAACACCATCCTTCCTTGTGTGTCTCCTCTAGCTTGAGTGGCCTCTTGCGTCCCTCCCCTAAGACAGTGCCTGCATCCTAGAGAGAATATAAAGAGAACATAATTTAAGGGAAGACACAGTACATGGTTAGAACCAAAAAAAATGCGAAGTAATGGAAATATCAGTGCTGAGAAGCCTAGGGGAGGGGCAGGCAGGAAAGAGTTCGTGAAACAGGTAAAAATCTTGAGTTGTGCCTTGAGGTAGCCAATACTTTCCATGGTTTATGTCTCATTTGAATTTTACAAAATCTTGTTAAAGATACTTTTCCTTGGAATGGAAGGGATTTTCATGGTTCGCTGTTGGATTCCACACCAGCCGCTGTGGGGCTCTCCCACTGCCTCCTTGGTGTGCCTCTTCCTCCCGGGGCCTCATAGTGGTGTTGTTTCCCAAGCCTAGCCTTCCTTTGGCCTCCCACTCTTCTCTCGAACCCCCTCCCTGGAGGCAGATTTGCTCTACTCACATAGGCTCCCGTCCCACCTCACCCCCTGCCATCACCATATACCCTCCCTTTTCCATGGCCTGTTTTTATGGCCACTTTGGTCCTGCTCAGCCACAGGCCTGACCTGCCTTTCTGGTCCCAACTCTGAAGCTGTTCTGTGAGATTCTCAGATCACTGAGGGATACGACTATATCTGTCTTCATTGCATCCCTGTAGGCTGCCACAATACTGACGTCCAGGAGGTGTTTCATAATGTTGATGGAGTGAATTAATTCACCTTCCTGTGGAATTTTTGTGATCTGCCTACTTCATTCTAGTTGTTTCTGTTAACCTTTGTTTTGGCCCTAATTCCTAATTATCTCTTTATTCATTAGCTTCTGGACATGTTTCTCTACCTCTGTGCTCTGCCTTTTTCTGGTCTTCTGTTCTTCATTCTTGATTCCTGGTATTTCCATACCCACATTTCATCATCATGCATCAGTGCTTTGACATTCTTTCGTTCTCCAAAATATGCAGAATCTAAAGACTTCATCTCAGTGAAGTTGGCCCTCCATTCCTATTTCTGCTTCTCTCCAGAAGGAAGCCTGCAGTGCACATGGCTGTGTGCCTGTCTGACCCAGCCCCTGAGTGTGTGTGCACTTACATCTGCTCCCCATCCCCTCCCCACCTCGGCAGCTGTGTACACATGGCTTTCAGAGTCCGATTCGAGCCCCGTCGCATTTCCAGACTCTCCTGTACTTTGCTTCATATTATCTGTTCTCCATTCTAAGCCCCCTCATCCCCATAACTTTCACTGTATATGTCATTCTTCTTCTAGCCATGGGACCCTGCCTTCGTGTCATTATGCCCCCAGGTCATGAGTCCCCTCAACAGTAACTGTGTCTGGTATATCATGTTTTTTTTTTTTTTTTGTCAATATCTGCATAGTACTGGTGCACAGGTATTAATTTCTGTGGAATTGAATGAGATGTAGGAAATTGATAATGTGACAAAACAATGTCTGTAATACATTTTCTTTATTATTCTTTTAAAGAGTCTCAGGTCATCAGTCAGTGAAGGAATTCGGGCAGTAGATGAACGAATGTGTAAACAAGAGGACATAAGGAAGAAAAAGGTACCCTCCAGTAGATTTCTTATGCTGCATGCCAGTTGAAGCCCTCTCCTCTTGTCTCCGCGAACTTGTCAGCACTATTCAGCTTTTTTTCTTTTTTTTTTTTTAATTTAGCTTTTTTTCAAAGCTCTCACGCATGTGCATTTTATGCATTATGTCACGTTATCTACCTGAAATAAGAAGACAGAATTTCAGAGGTACCCACACGATCTCAAGATCACCCACTTTTTCCAGAACAAGAAACAGTGATAACTGTTGTCAGTGCAGCGCTTGACAGTTAATGACTGTATAAATTGTCAGCGGCCCTGTAAAGAAAATAGGCCTATATTAGAGACTAGGGGAGAAGTGGGCTTTCCAAAGCAAACTCAGGATTCTGCCATAGGTTTGCTGTTATTTTCTGATCCTGTGTTCTTTATGTTCTGGTGTTCACTTTAATTTTTTCAATTCCCAGTAGTTAGCATGCGGTGTTGGCTTAGTTTCAGGTGTGTGAGACAGGCAATGGCTCTGTACATCTGAGGGCTCACCCCGGGAGTGTGCCCCTTAGTGCTATCTCCAGTTCCAAGTGTCCCCGATATCATTCATGAGCATAACGATGTAGGGGCACAGCGGGCATTGGAAGTCTGGGCTTCTGACTCTCGCCTGCTGCTCTGTACAATGTTTTCTATGTGTATTATTAGCATATTTGTTAAAATCTCAGTGGGGAGAAGCCTGTTTGAGGGACCTTCTGTTTAATTCGCCTCTGGATCTCCTCACAGCTTTTGTCCAAAGAATGCTTGTCGTGCGCTTCCAGACAAAACAGTAAGCTTTGTGAGAGCAGGGTGTATTTCTTGCTTTATTTTCTCGTGCCCCCCCCACCCCCCGTTGGAATGAATATCGAGCTCCCAGGGGTGTTCATTATTATTATTATTTATTGAATGGATGACTTTGTATTTTTTTGTTCTTTAAGGATGAGAGTTTTCATAATGTCCCTCAACCTCTTTGATAATATTTGTAGTGTAAAAGGTCTTTAATGATTTGGTGCTTGGGCATATAGGTATATGCACATGTAAACTGAGAGGGCCAGTACAATCGGAAGCCAAAGTTAAAACATGAATAAAGGGCCATAAGAAAACAAATGGAGGGGCGCCTGGTGGCTCAGTTGGTTAAACGTCTGACTCTTGATTTTGGCTCAGGTCATGATCTCAGGATCATGAGATTGAGCCCCGCATTGAGCTCTGTGCTCAGCAGGATGTCTGCTCGAGATTCTCTCTCTCCCTCTGCCCCTCCCCTGCACGCGCACATGCAGTCTCTCTCTCTCTCAAATAAACAAATCTTTTTTAAGAAAATAGGAAAGAAATGCCCATAGAAAGATTCAGGATGGGAAAAAAAAAAATAAGAGTATAGAATATGAGAAAGCAAAGTCTAGGGTTTTTTTTTTCCTCTATAAACTTGCAATAGAATATGGAAGTATGCTTATTCTAGAACTAAGACTTGCATTCTTGAGAATTCTGTGTTTCATAGAAATATTCAAAATATAGCATGCCCTATATATTTGAAGTTAACTTTTGGTCTTATATTTTCCTGCATTTAGCATGGGAAATAAAGATGATTAAGAGTAAAGATGGTGACGTTTTTTGTTTGCTTAATTTTTATTTTTATAGATGTGTGTGTTGAGGCTTATACAAGTTATT
The DNA here is from genome assembly GCF_964662115.1 of Mustela nivalis. Classification (NCBI taxonomy): domain Eukaryota; kingdom Metazoa; phylum Chordata; class Mammalia; order Carnivora; family Mustelidae; genus Mustela; species Mustela nivalis. Next base: position 54,238 of record NW_028135085.1, read on the forward strand.
TGATCAGTGGAAAAGATTGAAAAAATCTTAAATTCACAAAGTTCGAAAGAAACCTCTGCACTAGAAGCAAGCAGGTAAGCATTTTTTTTTAACTAAGTAGCACATAAATTAATACTTTACATCCAATCTAATTAGGCGGGGACGGCTTAGTTAGAATTCATTTCTGAACAAGAAGAAAATCCAGGTTTGTGGCTAGAATGTAGCTCCAGGAGAGTGGAGAGCATGAAATGGTAAAATCTATAACACGTTCCTATAAACGCTTTGGTTATAGACCACAGTTCCAACACGTCATTATGCTTGCAGTGTAAAAGTATATTTGGAATCACCTTCCCTGAGGACTAGCAAAGTCCTGTTGATCTTTAAGGCATACCTACCATTCATCTTGGTTTTTCTCCATCTCATTTTTTTCCCTAGACATGCCCAGAGTATTACCATTGATGTATTTTGCACCAGCATTATATTATTATGAAACAGTATAGGACATATCCAATTGAAATTTACAAACAGGAAAGGAAAAACTTATGAAATAGGAAAAAGATGATGGCTCTCTTTGTGATTGTCTTGTTCCCTTCCTGGTGTGAATTTTCAATCATCCAGGGTAGATGAGTGACTCAGAAAATGAGTAGTTAGGTCCTGTCAGCACTGTGAGTCGCACAGTGGTGCAGTGGGAGTAGCCGGGGCTGGTCCTACACATACCAGCTGGGCTGCCTGCGTCAAGGTCGCCTGGTGCCCTGAGTGCTCTGTTGTGTGACGCTAACAGTCCCTCCCCTTGCAGGCGGAGTTAGGTTTCTAAATTTTAGGAATTAAGGTTTTAGATTTGGAAGGAACTTGAGAGACCATATGCTCCGCATGTCTCATGATGGAGATTAAGAACGGACACATCCCAAAGGAAGCGATTCTCTGGTCCTAGGTCTCTGTCCCCTTTCACATCAAGGCATTCAACTAAGTGGTCAGCCTCCACTGTGCTTGTGTCTCTAGCCCGTTGCACTCGTGCTTCTGCCCCGTTCGTCCACACTTAGCAGACAGTCTGCACGCGGCCCTTCTGCAGCCCGTGTGTCTCCAGCGGCTCTGCTTCACTGCGGCCCTTGGCAGCGCCTGCAGCCCCTCCAGCCATGTCCACGTTCGGCCCCTGGGGAGCTGGCCCTCCAGTGTTCTTCCCGTCTTTGCTGTTGCTGCTGTGCTCATCGGATAGAAACACCTCAGTGAGCTCTGTGTCTACAATCCTGTCCCTTTGCAACACTGTCCTTGATAAACAGACATTGTGCACTTTCTTGCTCAGAATTACCTTGGAGGACTTTTTTCTCCAGAAGAGCAGCTCTGAGCTCTAGAGTCAGGAAAGCCAGAGCAGCGTCAGTGCACAGTAAATCCATCATGCTCTGCCAGGCCCAGAAATGCCGAGAAAAGGATAAATAGGAAATGCACATGGGATCAGTCAGTAGAGGTTGGGATTAGGCTTCTGCATTGGTCGTGCCAAGCGCTTGCCTTCCCTCCACACCAGTTCTGATGCTCTGGGATGGGGCACACCATGGCAGGTCTCCAGCGATTTTGGGTTTTCTTACAGTGTGTTTCCTTACTACCTGACTGCCCATCCTCAGATGTGGGATGCCTCATAGAGCCCAGCAGGGGCTTTGGGGCCTTTGTTGTGTGTTTTTTTTTCTTTCACTGTTCGACTTCCTTTTGAATGGGGTTGACGCTTTCTAATGTGGGGGGCAAGAGGGAAGTGTATCCAGTCCACTTGATGGCAGATGCACTGTGAGTGATTTCTCACCAGCTCCCGGAGCACCGAGCTTGCTCTTTCTGCCGTTGGGTAAATTTAAACTTGGAGTCCGCTGCTCTGAGCGATTTCCCAGGTTGCTGCTAGGCGGTCAGTTTTAGCTGATTGAGGAGACAGCAGTAGTTGGTACTGGGGAGGTACTTGGGAGGGAGAATGAGGCAGGCAGAGAAGAAGAGGGGGCTTCGGGTATGAACGGTAGGACAGGGCAAGAGAGAGGAGGGGGTTAGAGAATGGGAGAAGAAGGGAGAAGAAGGGCACAAATGGGAGAGCCCTAGGAACGTGGAGGAATCATGCAGTTGTACCCACACTGACCTAAAATAGCTCCATCCCCTTGCCTGGGCCCTGTGGCCTGGGCCAGGCTGCGTCGGTGGCTTCTACGACCTCCCCGCTCCTCACCCCTTGCACTGGGGCCTGCTGCACAGACAGTTTGTCATGAAAATTGATGGCGTTCAGGTGCAGGTGCCTGAGCGCTGTAAGGCATGTGGGGCGGTGGGGGTGGCAGGTTTTTAACTTTGGGAATTACATTTCTCTAATTGTCTCTACTAGCCCTCTCTGGACTAGACAGATTTTGGAGAGAATTGCCACAGAATTTAACCAGTTACACTTTCATGCTGTTCAGAGCAAAGGCATGCCTCTTCTGGACAAAGTAAGACCAGCAAGTGTTGGTTTCGATTTTCAATTTGCTGTTTGCGAATTTCCTGGATGATTTTGGTTTGACCTAGCATTGCCCCTGATAATTGCTACTCTACAGGATTTTGAAGCTAGCTTTGAATTCTTTTTTTTTCAGTGTCTCCTGCTTGGGACCCTGCTTCCATTATGTCACACTAGATAGATTTTGTGTAAAGACACAAGCGTAGTCTCCAAACTATGCAAGTAAAATTAATTCTGAATTTCATGTAACTTGACACATCATATGATGTAGTCAGAGTTCATTTATCCAAAGCCCTTGACTGGGTTTAAATGCACGTTTGTCAGATTTACTCCGTAGCTTATGAGGCAAATAACTTTTTGTCATTCCGTAATTGTCTGAACTTCACTTTGATGAAGCCGACTTACTTTCAAAGAAATCATAGGGAGGGGACGCCTCAGTGGCTCAGTCAGTTAAGCCACTGCCTCTGGCTTAGGTCATGATCCCAGGGTCCTGGGATTGAGTCCCACCTTGGGCTCCTTGCTTGGCAGGAAGCCTGCTTCTCTTTCTGCCTGTGTCTCCTTGTGTGCTTGTGCTCTCTCTCAACAAATAAATAAATAAAAACCTTTAAAAAAAAAAAAGAAAGAAAGCAATCATGGGGAGAAGAGATTCATTGTTATTCTCTAGGAAATGTTGGGATTTTAATCTTACATATATTCTGGTAGAATTAGAGGCTCGCTTTATATATATAACACATATGTATATAAATTATACACATATATTTGAGCTTTTAGAAACTGTGGTACCTGAACCTTCTTTCCTGGTCTCTCTGTTCTTGCAGCGTATAGCCCACATTACGGCCATGCTGCAGCAGTCCCTGGGAGGCCTGCTGCTAGAAGGGCTTCAGACTTCCAATGTGGACATCATACGGCACTGCCTCCAGACTTACGCTACAATTGACAAGACACGGGATGCAGAGGCGTTAGTCGGTCAAGTACTGGTGAAACCATACATGGATGAGGTTTGTGCCCCCATGCACCTCATTCCACAAACACAGAGCATCTAATCTGGCTTTGTTTCTTGACTGGGTGAGAGAGAGCTCAGGGCTCTTCCTTGAAGATGCTCTTTGTTCCTGATCTTCTGGTTGTAAGAAAAGGTTGGTCCCGCTTGGTGCCCATCAGCATGGCAGGAATCAGGCATGCGCTCTGGTCTCTTCCAGTGATGCCATAACTCAGGGATCATCTTAATTTAGTAGGGGTGAGGGACTTGCCTAGGAAGAAGGTACGGATCAGAACATTTTCAGGTCAATTTCCATTTCCATAAGTTATACGTTAATGAAGTTGCCGAAAAGCGTGACCCCACCAAGGCGCCCGTGCCCACTGGAGGAGCTGGAAGACAGCTCTGTGCGCAGGGAAAGTCTGTGAGGGGAAGCGTCTTCGCAGAATTGATGTGGCCTAAGTCTTGAAGACCATGGGGGAGTTTGCCAGGCTAGGAAGGTGGGAGGGAGGGAATATTCAAAGATAAAGGGCTTTGAAGGGCGAGTTAGCCGGGTAGTACCTTAAGTCCAGAACTTGGTTACCCAGTGTTCTTGACCTATAAGGATACAGTAAAATACAGGGAGTCAGTGTATCCTGCCTCTGAGCGGCCGGAGTATGGGCTGCACCATGTGAGGCCGCCAGCAATCAGCAGCTTCCAACTTAGAGAGCGTCAGTTTCATCTAGTTCAAGCGGACAGAAGTCATGAAGCCAGTCTCAGCGTTTGAGGGCTTTCTTCCAGTCACCTGCCAGTGCGAGTGTTCTTTCTGTCTGGTAAGTATAAAGCTACCCACCATGACTTCAGGATGAAAGGCTTCCAGTTTTAAAACGAGACAGTATCCCAGTGATAGAAATGAAATTGAAGGATTAATTTCAGTAATCTTCTCAGCTTCATTAAGACTACTAAAAGTAAATGATCTGTCAGTTCTTTGTATGTATCCTATTATAGTTCATAGCTCTCTCTGTGGGGGTGAAAAAGATCACATTATTCTTTGTCACTAAATGAAAATATTTTAGTTATTTAATTTATGCCCTTTTCATTGAACTGAATCTAATATGCTAAATTGGGGAAGTACTTTACGTTTCCATGTCATTAAATGAACTGTGGCCACGTTTGTATTTTAAGTTTGTATGCTTGTCATTCACCTCCTGCAACTCAGCCTCACCAAAAAAAATTAAATACTAAAGCAAAATAAGATGTGTTTTCTTCCATCACTTTCCATCTCAGCCCTTTCCCTGTTCTGGAGACGGTAGAGGATAAGGCCAGGGTGAAGATGATACAGAGCTGTTGTCTGCAGATACAGTATTTTGCTTTTAAGCTCAGAAGGGAAGCAGATGAGTGTGTGTGATGTTTTAGCTTCAGGCCAGTCTCTGTCCCTCAGCCTCTGTGTCCCCCAGGGTTGGAGCAGTATTCCCAAATCCCAGGACCTAGATTTTCATGCCAATGTTACTTACCTCCTGTTTAGAAAGCATACTGAGTGGGGAGGAGGAAGGACGAAGTGCATTTTTAAGGTTTACACGATTCTTTTCTCTGTAGTGTATAGTTCATACTTCTCTTTTAGGTGCTTTAAAAACAAACAAAAACACAAACAAACAAACAAATAAATAAATAAAAATAAAACGCTCTTCCTTCTGCTAGGTGATTGTAGAGCAGATCGTTGAGTCTCATCCAGACGGCCTGAAGATCATGTATGCTAATAAGCTCCTGGAGTTCGTTCCTCACCACTGCCACCTTCTTCGAGAGGTCACAAGAGGAGCCATCTCAAGGTGACGTAAAATGCTGTGTATGCACCTGAGCTCAGTTTAGTGACCACCTGTCACCTCCTCATGTGCCGCTGATCCCTGGCTGTCCTGTCTGACCCGGGAACGTGGGAACGTGTGCTCTTCCCTATTTGTTACCAGTGCTGTGAGGCAGGTGTCACTTGCCTGGGTTTACAGGGAAGGGAATGAAGAGTGGGGACGTATCTCAATGGTGACATTTGTGTGACTCCAGAGCCTCTGCTTTTCTCTTGTCTATACTGTCTCCTTAACCAGGCTCAAAATCAAAATTGGTTTCCTTCCATTATTGTGATGTCATCATCGGTCTAGAAATACCAATTCATTTTAATTCAACATGTTTTATACTGATGGCAATTAAAGTCATGAACGGTTTTCCCTCCCTCTCTTATTTCATTTCCATGGCTTTCCAGTTCTGTTTCATGAATATCCCATTACCTTCCACCATCTCCATCATCCCAGTCCAGACCTTTGTTGCCTTTTGTTCGAGGGTAGCGGGCTCTCCCCACCTGGTCTCCCAGCTCCACCTGTCCCTCTTCATTGCAGCCCTCAGCTGTCCCACCTGCCCAGAGCTCTTCAGCCTTCCTGAGTCGCTCGTGGCTTCTCATCGCCCACAGAAGAGCATCCAGTCTTCCTGGTGTAACCTGTGACCGTTGGTGCTTGAGTCCTAGTGGTTCTCCGCTGTAGAACTCCCCCATACCACTATGGTTCCTGGCCAGACAGGAGCACTTGACCTTCCCTAACACACCTGGTACAGAAGATCCCTGACTTCACCTTGGTTCAGTTTATGGTTTTTTGACTTTTTATAATAGTGCAGAAGTAATATGCATTTAGTTTGGATCTTTTCCCAGGCTGGCGATCTACAGTAGGGTCCTCTTTTGTAATGCTGGGCAGAGGCAGCGAGCACAGCCCCCAGGCAAACCACGTGATCACGAGGGTCAGCAACCAACACACTTGAACCGTCCTGTTCTGGCTTTCAGTGCAGTGTTCAGTAAGTTACATGAGATACCAGACACTTTATTGTGAAATAGGCTTTGTGTTAGAGGATTTTGCCCAACTGTGCAATACTGTAAGTGTTCTCAAGACATTTAAGTTTGGCGGGGCTAAGCTCTGATGTTCAGTCGCTTAGGTGTTTTCCATGCATTTTCAACTAAAGAGATTTCCAGCTGAACAATGGGTTTATTAGAAGCCGAGGCCGTCATAAGCTGAGGAACATCTGTCTATACTGTGCGCCTCTGTGTTTTCCTTCATTGCTTCCTGTCTCTTATTCCTTTGTCTTTCTGTTGATCTGTCACTCCACATGAAGCTCCAGTCAAATACAACTTCTTTTTTTTTTTAGGTTATTTATTTATTTACTTATTAGAGAAAGCATAAGCAGAGGGGGAGGCAAAGAGTGAAGCAGGCTCCCCACTGAGCAGGGAGCCCGATGTGGGACTCAATCCCAGGACCCTGAGATCATGACCTGAGCCACCCAAGCGCCCCCAGGCTATGGTTATTCCAAGAAAAAGTCCTATTTGTGAATTCTTCATCTAGTGAAGATGAATTAAAATCAGAAAGTCAACTCTGCCACCTTTAAAAACCCAGGAACAGAAAAAAATTCCACGAGCAGGTATAACCCTATACACAATAAATCACTTTCAATCCAGTCCTGAAAACTAATACAGAGTAGGAAGAAAGCATTACAGAAAAATTTTGTTTTCATTAATCAAGGTGGAAAATAACGGGCCTTACATGAATGCCCTTTAGGAAGGCAGTTCTTATAGTTTTATGTTGATAGAAACTCACATTACATTTGAAATGCATGTTAAAACCATGACTGTAGATTAACTACCACTTTCAGTCGTCAGAAGATGAAAAATGGTCAAGAGTCACCCAAACTGAATCCTGGTTCCTCCTGGAAAATGTGTTCCTAAATATTTTCCCCCTGAACTACTGTGCTCTTTCTGTATCTTACACAGCAGACACTGCGATGCACAAACACATCCAGAAGGCCTTTGAGGGCTGACAGCCTGCTGGAACAATGAGGAATTCACCTGGGTTTCTGCCTTTCTGCCGGGCACAGAAAGTTCTGGGTAACCCAGGTGACGTGTCATGAGAATACATGTGTAGCTCACACCATATGTATTATCTCCTCAGGGTAGACACCAAAATCCATGTTCGTATATGAAAATCCGAGATGCGTAGAGAAATCAAGAGTGATTCTGTCATCTTGAAAGAAAAACACACTGTTGCGCTGCCACATGCCTCGTTTCTCCTTGAGTGACTGCAGGAAGTAGCAATTGCAGTCAGAAATCTCAGAAAGAAAAATTAGAGTAAGGGCAACACCTGAAGTTTATTCCTGGAAATACTTGGAGAACGACTGTGACCAATAAACCAGGGCTTAGTTCATGAGACTGTCAATGAGCTTATAACATCCCATGTCCTGGTCAAACCCTCATGTCTGGGAGATGGAGGGACGTCTTCATCTTCCAGAGCTACTATTAGAGAAAAAGGTGGAGACAATGCTGACTGAGTCCCTACTTCAGCAGGAGAGCCAAAAACACCTTGCCCCTCCATAATCCCAAATGAAAATAAACATCTCGGGGCGCCTGGGTGGTTTAAGCTTCTGCCTTTGGCTGGGATCAAGCCCCACGTCGGGTTCTTTGCTCAGCGGGGAGCCCACTTCCCTCCTTCTCTCTCTGCCTGCCTCTCTGCCTACTTGTAATCTCTGTCTGTCAAATAAATAAAATAAATAAAATCTTTAAAAAAGAAAAGAAAAGAAACATCTCATTTTACTAGTGTGCAGCAGTGACTATGCAGGAGAAATTATTATTATTTTATTATTAGATGATATATTATTATTATTATTATTATTATTGTACTATATTGTTAACCTTTTGAATTCGGACACCTAAAATTTTTAATAAAATATGAAGGCCTTTTTTTTTAAGATTTTATTTATTTGAAAGACAGAGATTACAAGTAGGCAGAGAGGCAGGCAGAGAGGGGGAAGCAGGCTCCCCACTGAACAGAGAATCCGATGCAGGACTTGATCCCAGGACCCTGGGATCATGACCTGGGCTGAAGGCAAGAGGCTTTAGCCCACTGAGCCACCCAGGCGCCCCATGAAGGCTTTTTTTTTTTTTTTAAGATTTTACCTATTTATTTGACAGAGAGATCACAAGTAGGCAGAGAGGCAGGCAGAGAGAGAGAGAGGAGGAAGCAGGCTCCCCGCTGAGCAGAGAGCCCCACATGGGACTTGATCCCACGACCCTGAGATCATGACCTGAGCCGAAGGCAGCGGCTTAACCCACTGAGCCACCCAGGCGCCCCATGAAGGCTTTTTTTAAAGAACAAAAACTTCAGACTATATCTTTATCCTATCAGTTCCCACTACAACTGGCTTCTGTCTTGGCCAACATTTAGCCATTCAGATAAAGTCCGTATTTAGTGCTTCGTGTGTATGCATGTGTAAAATAAGCGGACAGTCATAAATCTTTAAGATTGTGTATAATAACCGTGAAATAAGGATTCTTGATACACAAGGTCTCGTCTGGGGAAAACAGCTGGAGAACAGTATGCAGTTTTCAAATGACGAAGGGGAAATACGCATTCGGTTATGAGAAAGGGAAGGAGAACAAGACCAAATATTAATAAAAGGGAAAAAAGCTTTTTCTGCCATCTTTCCGTGCCGCAGTAACAGTGTGAACAAATGTCCCACAGATGCCCTCAAGAACATTAACACTGCTGAAAGGGGGGGCGAAGGCCAGGTTCTTAGGAGGCCCTGCACCAAAGTCATCGTCCCGTTTCCTCACTGTGATGACGAAGCATGAGTACATTGGCAAATTTGAAATTATTGATGACCACAGAGCTGGGAAAACTGCTGTGAACCTCACGGGCAAGTTAAACAAGTGTGGCATAACCAGCCCTAGACTTGTATAACTGAAAGATCTAGAAAAGTGGCAGAATATTTCCATCCCCTCAGTTTGGTTTCACTGCATGGAAAAATTCTTCTGGCATCATGCACCATGAAGAAGGAAGAATCCAGGCAGGAGGGAAAATCCTGGGATTCCTTTTTCCTAGAAATATAATATACATGGCACGTGAAATGCCTCAATGGGGAAAAAAAAGGAAAATAAATTACAGTCAACTAATGTTTGACAAGACTCCCAAACAATTCAATGGGGGTAAGAACAGTATTTTACTCCCAAGCAGCCACATGCAAATAATGAAACAGGAGTCCTGCCTAACACCATACAGAGAAAATAACCCCAAATGCATCAAAGACATAAGTGTAAGCATTAAAATGATAAAGTTCGAGATGCCTGGGTAGCTCAGTTGGTTGGACGGCTGCCTTCTGCTCAGGTTATGATCCCAGAGACCCCGGATTGAGTCCTGCATCAGGCTCCAAGCTCCACAGAGCTTGCTTCTCCCTCTGACCTTCTCCTCGCTCATGCTCTCTCTCATTGTCTCTTTCTCAAATAAATAAAATCTTTTAAAAAATAAAAATAAAGTAAAATGATAAAGTTTTCAGAAGAAAACACAAAGGTAAATGTTAGTGGTCTTGAATCTAACAACGGCTCCTCAGCCAAACACCAAAGTACAAGCAACTTAAAAAAAATAATAAACAAATAAATGGGACTCAACCAAAATATCCCAGTTTTGTGCTTCCAAGGACCCCATTGACAAAGTCAAAAGACAAGCCACTAAATGGGAGAAAATATTTGCAGGTCATATATAAGGAACATGCATGCAGACTGTGTGAAGAATTCTTTTTTTTTTTTTTTAGATTTTTTTTTATATTTATTTGACAGAGAGAAATCACAAGTAGATGGAGAGGCAGGCAGAGAGAGAGAGAGGGAAGCAGGCTCCCTGCTGAGCAGAGAGCCCGATGCGGGCCTCAATCCCAGGACCCTGAGATCATGACCCGAGCCGAAGGCAGCGGCTTAACCCACTGAGCCACCCAGGCACCCAAGAATTCTTACAACTCAAATAAAAAGACAACCAAGTTAAGAAATGAGCAAAGAGGGGCGCCTGGGTGGCTCAGCGGGTTAAGCTGCTGCCTTCCGCTCAGGTCTTGAACTCAGAGTCCTGGGATCGAGCCCCGTGCTTTCTGCTCAGCAGGGAGCCTGCTTCTTCCTCTCTCTCTGCCTGCCTCTCTGCCTGCTTGTGATCTCTCTCAATAAATCTCTCTCAAATAAATAAATAAAATCTCTTAAAAAATGAGCAAAGAACTTGAATATACATTTCTCTAATATTCAAATGTATACATTAATATATAAATGTATATATAAATATATTTTACATGATCATATATTTATATAAACATATTTATGTAAATATATTTACATTCTTAAATATGTATTTAAATATAAATAAAATATGAAATATATAATATATATTTAAAGATACATATAAGGTATATATAAAATATATGGGACAATAAGCACGTGTAAATATGCTCAACATCACTAATCATTCGGGAAATGCAAATCAAAACCATGGTGAGATACCACCTCCCACCCACGTGGATGGCTACTATCAAAAACCCCAAAAGCAGGTGTTGGAAGGATGTGAAGAGCTGGAACCTGTAAATTGCTGGTGGGCTTGGAAAATGGCACAGCCACATTAGAAATGGTTTAGTAGCTCCTCAAAATGCAGAACACAGAGTTGCCATATGACACACCAATATCACTCCTGTGTATAGAGCCAAGAAAAAAACTATGCCCACACAAAAACTTGTGCATGAAGGTTTAGGGTTTATTCGTAATAGCGAAAAGGTGAGAACAACCCTGATGTTCATCAACTGATGAAGAGATAAATAAAATGTGATCCATCCAGCCTGTGGAATATTATTCAGCCTTGAAAAGGAATAGAATTTTGATATGTGCCACGACACAGAGGAGCCTTGAAAACATTCTGCTGATTGAGAGAAGTCAGTCACAGAAGACCACGTATTGCATAATTTGATTTATATGGAATTTCCAGAATAGCTAAATCTACAGAGACCGAAAGTAGATTAGCGGTTGCCTAAGACTGGTGGTGATGGCTAAAGTTTTCTTTTGAGGATGATGAAAATGTGTAGGTAGTTCAGTATAGTATAGTTAAATATAGTGAAAGCCATTAAATTGTCCACATTAGATGGTGAGTGGTATGGCCTGTGAATTATATCTCAATTAAGCTGTCATCGAAAAATGCAAAGAACTTCTCTATTTATCAAGTACAAAAGAATGAACTTGATTAAAAACATCAAAAATGGGGAAAATAAAAACAAAATAAGATGGGAGGAATAAAATTATGACTGTTTATCATTAATTTAAATGTGTACAGACTGACTTTTTCTATTAAAGCGCCTATCAGGAGGTTACAGATCCACGCTGTTCAAGACACATACTTAAAATGCAAAAGGGATTGAGAATGTATCAGGTGAGGAGATACCATGCAAAAGAGAAAGCCGGAATGGCAAAATTCATCGCAGACAAGTTGGGTCTAAAGTTATAGGTACTAAGATTAAGAGGGACATTTTTAAAGGCAGAGTTTGGAAAGAAGGTGTAAAAGGTATAAGCAGGTATACATCTAACAACATAATACCTGAAGACTCTAAAAATGCAATAACAAGGTAAAATTTTAGCTTTTCAAATGGGAGTATCTACTAGAAGGAGGGAAAAACAAGGACACACAGAAAATAGACATCCTGGGGCGCCTGGGTGGCTCAGTGGGTTAAAGCCTCTGCCTTCGGCTCAGGTCATGATCCCAGGGTCCTAGGATCGAGCCCCACATCGGTCTCTCTGCTCCGCGGGGAGCCTGCTTCCTCCTCTCTCTCACTCTCTGCCTGCCTCTCTGCCTACTTGTGATCTCTGTCTGTCAAATAAATAAATAAATAAAATCTTAAAAAAAAAAAGAAAATAGACATCCTTATTTCCCTCGGAAAACATTTCTTTCTTACACCTAAGGAAAGCCATATTTGTAAAAATTAATTGCATACTAGGCAACAAAGTAAACCTTTACAAGCCTTCCAAATTAAAGATTTAAAGAACAGTTCTTTGATCACAATCCAGTAGAATCAGAATTAGATAACCTGGTAACAAAAAATTGAAACTACATACAAGTTAAGAAATACAGTCTTCAGTCAAAGAAGAAATCATAAGACGACTGAAGAAAATCTTGAAAGCAATGGAAAGGAGACTATTTCATACCAAAACTTACAGAAGACACCAGAAGTTATACTCTAAGGAGACTTTAGTGTCAAATGTCTTCAATTTCAAACATTTTTTTAAATAAAAGAAAGTACTCATTTAAACCCATCAGAAAAGGGCAGCTCAATCCAAAGAAAGGAAGTAGTTATAATAAAGATAAATTTTTAAACTAATAAAAAATATCAGGGGCAAATAAACTCAAAGTTGTTTCTATGAAAGACTAATGAAATAATAATAATAAAAACAACTTCACATGCCCTATTAAGGATAAGAGAGGGGGAAGATGGGGTGTGGGAGGAGGTGGGGAGAGGGAAGGGGAATGGGGAAAGGGGGGTTTCAGGGAGGAGGGGACAGAGAGAGGGAGAGAGTTGCAAAACAGATAAGAATTGGGAACAGAGATATAAAAGCAAATGCATAATATAAAAGAATCACTAAACTGCAAGGCACTTTATACTAATCAATTTGATAACCTAAAAGAAACGATGATTTCCTAGGAAAACAAAATCATCCAAATGATTCAAGAATGAAAAATTAAGAAGATGAGTTCCAAGATCAGACAGGTTTGCAGCTGGATAACTGTCATTCTACTGTTAAATGGCAACAGGCAATTAAACAATAATAAGTCAATTCACTTGATGAAGCTGAGCACAATTTTAATACCCAAACCTGAGAGGGAGGAACGGGGAAGCTATTAACAAATCTGGCTTAGGACAGATTAGTTCACAGAAACTGAACTAATGTTAGCAAATAACAGAAGTCAGGCATCTATCAAAGGACTATATCCTGAGACCAACTTGGATTCATTCCAGGAAAATAAAGGGAGCTCAAGACCAGAAAATCAATAAGATTTACCTCATCACTAAATTAACTGTGAAAAAACTCTTAAGACCATAGCAATAAATGCATTTGATAAAAAAATAAAGGCACCTGATAAAAGGTGAGCAACCATTCTTTATAAAAATGAAGATAAAAACAGAAGGACGTTATGCAGGAGGGATTATTAACTGGGAAGCACTAGATCAAGAGGTAGATAAAATGAGCCCATATTTGTTAAACAGTGACAGAGCCCCATGCGTGCATGGATAGAGGCGAATGAGCTCATGGATGAGCACCAGGCTGTCAACAGGTATTATAGGGACAAAGGCAGCGGTGAGGAGAGGAGAGTCTTAACAACAGGGAAGAAGGTAAAAGGAGGATTGCAGTTAAAAATTGTGCATGATACAAACACATGCAAATAAGACCGGATATTTTCCGGTATATAGTTTTTTAAAACCCTGCACACATTACTGGAACTGCCAACTCTTGCTTTCAGCTCCGCAGCCCTCGCGTGCTTTCCCAGTACCAGGATGCAGGGGTAGATCCTCCGTTGGTGACATCCTATGTCATTGTACTCCTAAAGGGACAGTTGAAACAGCGCAGGGGCTTGAGGTCGGAACTTAGGCATCCCTGCGCCCACCCCAGCTCCCTGCTCGCCCAGCCCCCACTCTGAAGCGGCAGGCACTTGGAGCTGTTAAGAAGCAGGGATCTGAGCAGTTCTCTGGTTTCCTCTGGAGCCATCTGCATCCATCATATTTCCCACAGCTCTCCCCGAGTGTTGGTGCTGGCTCCCCCCGAGTATTCCTTTAACTCCAGGCATACCCTTCTTATGACAGCACCTAGTACTCCCCGTCACAGTGCTCTGTCTGTCACATGCATCCATTGATCAACTTTGTGCTGGTTGAGGGCTGGAGCCCCCTCCTGTTAACTTCTCAAGTCCGTTTCTAATGCAGCAGCACCTGGCACTTAAGCACCCTGTCAGTACCTGCCAAATAAATGAAATGTACTCAAAACATAGTATGAAGTCTGCGTTCTGAAACTCCTTTATGGAGCTGTTTGCTATCATTTTCCCAGGCAATTAAAAAAATTTCCAGCCTTGCTGCCAACAACCTGAAGGGGTAAAGGAATGCCGGGATGCCCCATGGGACATGTCACTCTGGATGGTCCTTCAGCAGCAGGGACTTAGATAGCACTCTTCCAAACCCAGCAGGATGGTGGAATGGGTACGTGGCTGAGTGCCTCCTGGGTCTGACCCTGTGTGACGCCACCCGGTGCCTGCAGCTGCCCTCTGGAAGGTGTTGCTTTTGCGGCAGAGCCAGAGGGCACCAAGCATGTGTCTGTCTCCAAAGTCCTGGGCACCACATCACAATGCCTTCCTGAGAAGCAGAATCAAGGACAGTTGCTGATCTTCATTCCTTCCCACCAAAGGTATCTCATACACATCTTTGGAAGTTGGAGCCAGGGGGTGCCTGGGTGGCTCAGTCGGTTAAGTGTCTGCCTTCAGCTCAGGTCATGATCCCAGGGTCCTGGGATCGAGTCCCACACATTTGCCTCCCTGCTCAGCGGGGAGCCTGCTTCCCCTTCTCCCTCTGCCATTCCCCCCACTTGTGCTTTCTGGCTCTCTGTGTGTCAAATAGCCAACGAAAGGGAACATATTTATCTGCATCGAATGCTGGGACCTGAGGAAAGCAAGTTTCATTACAGACAAATCAGGAAGGAGGTGCAGATTGCTTTTTATGTCACTCTGGAGTGGAGGTCTGCCATTGATCATTAAGGCCATTTCCTGCAATGCACTCACCAAAGTGATACTCACTTCGGAGTGGAGAAAACAGGAAATGGCCAAGGGGAGCTCTGCTTACACTTTGCACTCTCAGCATTTATTTGTATTATTTTCTTTATAGGGCAGTATAGAGACTTGAGACCACATTGAAAAAGCAAAGCTTGTCATCCTGTGGCCTTGGGTCAAGAATAGAGATAGTGCTGCTCATGTCAGTTTCAACCTCCAGTGGCCAAGGGTTTGATCTGATGCTCTTTCAAGTTTTCACCATAGCCTTTCTCAAGCTCAATGGCCAATAATCCCACAGGAGGAGATTTTAGGGCCCTCTCAAACTTCTGTTTTGCTATCTCTACCCAGCCTGCTTCCTCTGCAAAAGTCACCACTTTGCCTGTGCATCTACCACCTCTTAGAGCCTTTGGAATCAGCCACGAATTGCAGTGCTGATTCCTTCCATGACCACATATTGTTTACAGGAAAACTCTTCTTCGTTATGCCTTGCCAGTCAGAGTGACGGTTTCATCCGCAACCTGGACCAGGTTCGGGAATGTTCTACACATAAATGTGAGCAAATGTCTTCTGTATTGAGAGACATGTACAATCTGTAAATGGAATCTATTGAAAAACCAGTACATAGGGTACACATATGTCCTGACCCAGCTGGAAGGAGGCAATTCATTTCTATCTTTCAGAAAATTGGTGTAACACATTGATTTTCATAACAAAGAAAGCAGTTTTGTGTCCTCTACCAAAAGACTGTCATAGTAAGCAATAAATTGCCTCTTTGGGGTGAACAAATTAATAAGATATTTTCTAAATTTCAAAATAACAAAGACAGAACGATGTCTGTAATGCTAAGTGCATCCCCTTAGTGGCAGGGCACTGTGTCATGGACCACCTGAGCAATGACACATGGCGGCCGGTAGTCTGATTTGTACATCAATTCACCTGGCAACCTGTTAAAAGAAAGTCTTGCACATGACAAGCTTTCAATAAGACACTGACAAGATGGCCAGGAAGCCCCCTTAGCTGGCTTTTTCAGGTGTCCAGACATCTAGTCAACCTACCTCACCAACTCATCACCATGCTTACTGGAGTAAACCCAATCTCTTCCTTCCCCCCTGGAGATGGGAGAAGAGCCACTCACACGTTTGTATGGAATTCTCATTCCCCCTCGCTCTGTCCCCACATGGCGCTGTCCGTGTAATAAATAAACAAATCTTTATGTCACCCGGAAGTTCCTGGGTCACAACTCGGACAATTTTGGGTCACTACAGCCTTTTGTTTTTCTCTCCACCTTAAGCCTTCTGGGCGACCAACAACTATCTAAAACTCATGTTGCTGCCATATGCTGTTGTTCTGCTTCATCTTCCCAGTAAAGTTCAGTATTTTTCCCTAAAGTTTGGTTTATCAGTATCTCCAGCGTCTATCTCCAGCTAGGGTCATGATCCCAGGTCCTGGGATCAAGTCCCACTCTGGACTTCCTGCTCTGCGGGAAGCCTGCTTCTGTCTCTGCCTCCCATCTCTTATGAATAAATAAAGAAAATCTTTAAAAAAAATTAAAAAAACCATTTCTATCTTCCCACTTTTAAAGATTAATTCTAGGAATTATTGCTATAAATCCAGTGTCCTATCTCTTTCTTAAAAAGTCTTCTCCAGGGCACCTGGGTGTCTCAGTTGATTAAATGTCTGACTCAAAATTTTGGCTCAAGTCATGATCTCAGGGTCATGGGATTGAGCCCTTAGTGAGGCCTCTGTGCTCAATGGGGAGTCTGCTTCTCTCCTTTTCCCTTTGCCCCACCCCCCCTACTCACATGTGCACACACGTGTTGTCTCTCTCTCTCTCAATAAATAAATAAACAAATCTTTAAAAAGTCTTCTCCAAAGGGAGTTTGACAAATAGTCCAGTAAGGGGCTGGAAGAAAATATTATAAGTTTTATTCATATTTCATGTCATCCATTTAACTGTTTAGCTTTTGCATGCCTTTTATAATAATTTAGTAGAGTAGTAGAGTTTATAATTTATCAAAAATTTGCTTAAATTTGTGCTATGTCCGCAAATATTTTTTGTATGTATGTATGTATGTATGTATGTATGTATGTATGTATGTATTTTTGTGAAAGAGAGGTGCACAGTAATAAAAGGAGATCACTGCTCCAGGGACCCAGATATTTCCCCAAGTCCTGTTTCCTTCCATTCCCTCTGGGCTTCATTAGACCCCCTTAACACCAATCTTGTCCCTAAAACACGCCCTCTGCAGCACCAAGTTCAAATGCTTAACTCGGGCCATCACTGCAGGCTGTACCGGGATGACCTTAGGGAAAAGGGTGGTGGGTCTCACGGGTTAGCTGTGTCACCTCCATGAACAGTCCTTTGTTCTGAACAGCTAGTGCAGCCCACGTTTGCAATCACAGGCTCTGGCACCAGAGTGGGCGTAGATCCCAGCTGGCCCCTCAGTAGCAATATGGCTTTGGGAAAGTTGTGTCATTTCTGGCCCAGACTTAAGGCTCATCCATAACGTGGAGGAGAAGACAGTGTGACCCTCAGTGGGCTGTTGAAAGGATCACGAGATGGTTCGACTCAGGTGCTTCGAGGTACCCAGCACACAGTAGGCCCACAGTAGAACAAAAAGTTGTTCTATTGATCTTATAGTTACTATTACTCCTACTAACAAAACTAACTGATCATTTGAGATGATTTTCAAGCGAAGTGTCTTCGCCTGGATTTCTAAGATTCACCTACTTCAAAATGAATTCTGCTCTACTGTGAAAAACGAGCTAACCAGCAGGTTTCTTCTGCATCTTTTCTGAACTTTTTAGGATCCTCTCTAGAGAAAGGTTCTAAAGGAAGGCAAAGTGCAGAAATACTCTTGCTTCAAAGGATGTGTAGGAAATGATTAATTTTGCCAAAAAACAGTGCCTTGAACATAAAAGATGTTTGACGAAGCTCACTGTAGACAGTGTATCCCTCCAGGATTCATAAGTTGAAAACTCAATGTCCAAAGGGACATAACTAGGAGATGGGGTCCTTGGGAGATGTTTAGGTCATGAGGGTGGAGTCCTCATGGGCGAGATTAGTGTCTCCATAAGAGAGACCCCACAGAGATCCCTCGCCTCCTCCACCTTGGAGGTTATAGGGAGAAGATGGTCATCTGTGACCCAGGAAGTGGGCACTTGAACAGACACGGAATCTTCCAGGGTCTTGATCGTAGACTTCCCAGCTTCCAGAACTGAGAGAAATAAGTATGTCTTTAAAGCACCTAGTTTATGGTGCTCTTGTTACATCAGCCCAAACTAAGGTAAAGCTTGTCTCTTATACTGAAAAATAACACAAATGTTAACAACAATTTAAAAAAGGAACATTGTGGCCAATGACATGTAAGGAACATCATCTCTCCTCTACAGAGCCAAGAGCTTAATTAGTTTCGGGCAACTCAGTAGAGTATGATTAAACCAAAGAGCAGCAAGATGTCTAAATGCTCAAGTCCTCTGCCTCCTACTTTTCTGCCAAAACAAAAGAAAAGCCCTAGGCTGGTTTTGGTTACCACCAAGCACAAAACAGCCAAATTCCAAATTAAAAAGCTCTGGGGTTTAATTGTGGATGTATGGAATTACATAGAAGCTCTCTTTGATCATTCCAAAGGATGTTTCCCTCAAAGGTTACAAATACATCTCAGCCTACCAACCATCTCAGGCCTACCACAAAAATTATATATATACACTTTTAGCATTTTAAAATGTGTCTAAATTTCAGTTTCGGATCCAGTTTTGACTATTGTTATGGGCTTAGTTGGATGCCCCCAGATTCCTACGTTGACGTCCTAACAACCAGCATCTCAGAATGTGGCAGTATTCAGAGACAGGATTTTTAAAGAGGTGATAAAGGGAAAACGAGCTCACTGGGGGTGGGCACCAAGCCAACAGGACTGGTGTGCTTACAGGAAGAAGAGATTAGGACACAGACAGTACAGACTGAAGGACAATCATTTGAAGACAGAGTGGAGAACACAGCTATCTGCAAGCCAAGGAGAGACGTTTGAAGAATCAAACCCTACTGCCACCTTGATCTTGGACTTCCAGCGCCCAGAACCATGAGAAAATAAATTGTATGTTGCCTAAGCCACCCGGCTGTTATTTTGTTTACGACAGCCCATGACTCAGAAATTTGAGGACCTCCCCACCAGACTTTATCCTGAAGTTCTGTTTCAGCTTCAGGGGCTTGTGTAATACTACTGTATCAAGGAGGGAGGCTCCTGCCATTCCCTGCACTGGGTCATTGAGACACTGCACAGCTGTCCCCAGGGCTGGCTACATAATTTACAAGCCCCATGCAAAATGAAGATATAGGGCCCTTTGGGCAAAAACAGGGAGGAAGTGTTTGTTAAAGGTACTAAAATAGAAAGCTCATTTCCTCCACCATCTGTCTTCTGAAGGGGCATGGCTGCTGTTTTCTATTTGCATTTAATGTCATTCCAAGCAAATAAAAATTTTATAATGTGATTATGGGCATGATTTATGCCATTCATCTTCGCAGGGTGCAATGTCAGTGTTAAATAATTCACGCAGGGAATTCCACAGCTGGGGCATACCCACGTGCCCTCTTCTTATCAGAACCGTAGAAATCCTGCACAAGACCAGCTCTGCCATCTTTACCTCACCTGGGGACTCACACCTGTTCCACCAACCCTGCTGCCCTCGGCTTCCTGATGATTACGGAACTTGACAGGATCAGGAGCCAGGGGCTGCCTTTCTTTCCCTTCCCTCCTAAGTCACCACTTCCAAGGCTTGGCTAACACAGGGAGGTGACATGAGTGAGAAAAGACAAGACAGGGTTCTGGGCTGCTCACAAGAGGCCACCGCCTCCTGCCGGTGCTCAGAGCAAGCTCTGGTCTGTAGGGAAGGCGAGCTCCGGTTGACTCGGTCATAGACATCACGTGGTCAGTGAGTCTCGTTGACCACCACTCACGAAGTGTCCATTTCCATGCTGTGCTCACCGGGCAGGGCGAGCAGTACATGCAAATGAGCAGTACAGGCAAGGAATGGTGGATACCCACAGTGGGCTGTCCCCTCCACTATGTACGTGCTCCACTATCCCACCTGTTATGCCCCAATAATGGGTCCATGATTAAAAGAGCGAGACTGATACAAAGCGAAGGTCAAACAAAGCTTTATTTTGCACCAAGCATCAAGAATCAAACTGACCAGCCAGGGCCGCTTTTCTTACAGAGAAGTCAACCCCTCTCTCCTTTACAGACTAGCTTTTAAGGACATAGGCCATGCGGTTGGGCCTGGTCATGCACAGGTGGCCAATGAAATTGTAACACACAGAGAAAGCTGCACAGTGATGCTAGGTGACCAATTGAATTACAACTTACCTTTTAGTAGATATTTGACCTAGCCTATCACCTTGGTTAGGATTTTCGCCCAAAAGACTCACAAAGGGCGGGACCCATACTCCTTGGTAGCTAGGGAGACAGTATGCAGCCCTCCACTGATCAGATGTCTTACCTGGCCTGACCCACCCTTGTATTTGGGCTTTGTTACCTGAGGTTGATTTCCGGGACTTGTTTTTAAGTAAGTCCCCTGGGAGAAGGGGAGCAGGGACAGCTTAAGGGTTAAACAACAAGGTTATTGTGTAACCTCAATGGAAGCCTCTGGCTAAAATATAAAAATATAAAGTAGGTCCTTACACCACCCACTTCGCTCAAAAAACACAAAGTCAAAAATAAAACTGAGTAATTCCTAGACATTGAGAGAGAAGCACACTGACTTCACCTTAGAACCCTTCTGAGGGCGGTGCTTGGCAGGGTAGGGGGGTGTGAGGGGGTTGGGGGTGGATAATGGGACCTCTGAGGGTGTGGCCAAAGGTCAGGGCCATTTGGGAAGGGGCTTTCTGGGGGAGGGGCCCTTCTGGGAGCAAAGCCCTGGGTGGGGGCATTCCCTCTGGGGGCAGGGCTGGGAGCAACCCCAGAAACCTGGCCCACAGAGAAGCTGGTCCTTTCTCTCCCTCTGCCCCCTTTCCCCAGGGACCCCTAGGCTTTGGAGACTAAAGTCAAAATTAAAGCCATATGTCTAAATGGTTCATACTGTGGTTGGGTAGTGTTTTTAACATATTAATTGACTGGTTTTTCTCAGTATTTGTCAAACCTTAACCAACTCAAGGCTTTCTCTTAAGCAGCAGCGCAAGGCAGGCCGTTCAGTTGGGTCAAGCTGTTTGGTGATTCTTTGTAAAAACCCACCCTCTTGCGCTGCTCAGGAGGGCAGTGTTGCGTCCTAGGATAAACATAAATATATATCAAATGTGTTTACAAGTTATATTTATATGTATACATTCAATTCTCTGTTTACATATATATGTATAAAATAAAAATAAAAATATTGTTTAAAAGGCTGTTTTCCGGGGTGCCTGGTGGCTCGGTGGGTTAAAGCCTCTGCCTTCAGCTCAGGTCATGATCCCAGGGTCCTGGGATGGAGCCCCTCATTGGGCTCTCTGCTCAGCGGGGAGCCTGCTTCTCCCTCTCTCTCTGCCTGCTTCTCTGCCTACTTGTGATCTCTGTCGGTCAAATTAATAAATAAAATCTTTTAAAAAAATGCTGTTTTGCAGGGAACCTGGGTGGCTCAGTCCTTAAAGCGTCGTTTTTCCACTCAGATCATAATCTTAGGGTCTTGGGATGGAGGCCCACATTGGGCTCCCTGCTCAACAGGAAGACTTCCTCTCCCTCTCCCACTCCCCTGCTTGTATTCCTGCTCTGTCTCTCTGTCAAATAAATAATTTTTTAAAAAGAAATACTTTATTAAAAAAATATATGTAAAATGCTATTTTGCCCTCTATCCTGGTAAGATTGAACACATTCCTAACAAGAGATCTTTCTTGACTCCGTGATAAAAATTTAACAGTGTCTTAATGAATCCTCACAACATCCGCCTCCCCAACCCTTCTCAGATGTTACAATTAAGGTTCAGTGAAGTCCAAACACTGGGCCTGAGGTAATATATCCAGTATGTGGCCTCTTGGCATAGTCTAGCAGCCCAAATTGGGGGCGAGGGTGTTTGAGTGTCGTTGGCCAGGATGAAAAAGCTGAAAGATGAAAAGAAGGGTAGTCTTGATTTTTGTCCCAAAAAAAGAAGAATTAGAAAGAAAGAGACCTGTCGCCCAAAGGAGGAGGCTCCCCACTGATCCCGGCTGGGCAGGAGTCAGAGCAGAAGGAAAAATCCCATCACCAAGGAGAATGGGCTTCTCCTTCATACAAAAGCATAGGATCCCTCTCACCTGATATGTTTCTGTCCCATAGTCATCCCCCTGTGCCTGCCCCATAATAGCATTCACAGGAAATGGCTGAGAGATACATTCAACTTGCAGAATTATAGCAAATAAAGTAATCTTTGACCCATCCTGGGAGCTTCTGATTACTGGGAGGGGCCAAGCCATCCTAGGGCAAGTGCACTCATTTCAAGAACCAGTAAAATGACTCCAAGAGTATCATAAGAGCTAGTGATCATGACTGGTCCAGAATTATTTCTGGGAGTCCCTTTTAACATCCCTCCCATCATTTCTTCTCATCTCCAAGGGAATGGTACTTAGGTATTCTGAAAGAAATATGCATGACTAGTAAACTGTGTGTGACCCCTGCCGCCTAATTCATCCCTCACCAGCCATTAACACTGATGGTTTGAAGGATGGCTACTCCCCTGGCAGGGCAAGAGCTGAAGCAGAACGTATGGGGCGAGGCGGCTCTTCCCCCTGGATATAAATAATTAAACCCAGTAGCCACCCTTCCTGCCTGGCCACTGTCATTTAGGTATGGCTGATTATCCCTAAATGGGAATGAGATGGGGGCGGGGGTGGGGGAGGGAAGCAGGTGATGGTCAAAAAAACTACAGTAGCTGCCACTGAGGGTCCAACCTGGCATTAGACTGAGCTCAAGTCCTGATTCCATCATATACGAGCTGTATGAACTTGGAAAACTGAGTTCAACTCTCGAAGCATCTGCTTTGCCCCCCCCTTGGAGTGAGAATAGTCAGTAGTATTGACTTCACAGGGCTTGTTAGGAGGATTAAATTAGATACTGTTCATTTAGCACAGTTCCTGGCCTATAGAAGGCACACATAAAAGTTGATTATCGTTTTTATGGACCTCCAACTTTAAGCCTTCTATAAAGAACCAAATGATATCTCTGAAAAATACCAACTGCCTACAAGGTTGTAGGGAAAGTGGTATCTATGTTGACCTGATTAGAAAAAAGTGGAAAATCTCTCTTGTTTAAGCCTTGTTGAAAAT
Source organism: Mustela nivalis (assembly GCF_964662115.1). Lineage (NCBI taxonomy): Eukaryota > Metazoa > Chordata > Mammalia > Carnivora > Mustelidae > Mustela > Mustela nivalis. The sequence goes on from NW_028135085.1 coordinate 77,493, forward strand.
TTTCTAAACTCTGTCCACTCTTCTGCTTTAGTAATTAGAACAAACGTTGGAGACTCGTGATTTTCTGATAATTGAGTTGCTCGTTGTAACGCAGGGCAATTCGACATTAGTGTTTATTTAAAAAATTACCGCAAATGAAGATAAATGGTGAGACGTGCACTAAATTTGATGAAAATCCTGACGTGAGTGTTTCTTCTTGGGATTCTCTCTCTCTCTTTTTTCTCCTATGATCTGAGAGCGGATTACATTCTACTTGGGTGATGGCTCAGGTCAAATGTGTGGTTTTGCAGGTGCCTAGCCTTTCACAGACAATCTTGGAAGAACCATCATTGTCTCTGTAAGAAAACGGAGGGAAAGATGTGATTTTAACACTCAGCCTACAACAGTTCAACAATCTACCAATGTGAATTTAGAAACGCTGAGCAAGTCCCCCTTCTAGTAACGAATATCTCTCCCGTTTTCTTATAATAGCTGAGTTTCTACAACTGAGCAATCTACTCTTTTGTGTAAAACAGCTTCCCAGGATTGTTTCTCCTTTAAACGCAAGTGAACTTTGGGGATGGCACTCAGATCCCTTTCTTTTACTGGACAACTGTGGAGCAGGGGTTGGGTGTGCTTCAAGAGGGAAAATATCCACAAGGGGACAGAAAAAGGACATAAATGTACAAAATCCCATTTTCCAAGAATGTAAAAAGCTAACTTCCAGGGGAGCCTGGGTAGCTCAATTGTTAAGCATCTGCTCTTTGGCTCAGGTCATGATCCCAGGGGCCTGAGAATCCAGCCCCGCATCGGGCTCCCTTCTCAGAGGAAAAACCTGCTTCTCCCTCTCCCACTGCTTGTATTCCCTATCTCATTGTGTCTCTGTCAAATAAATAAATAAAATCTTAAAAAAAATGCGAACTTCCAATATTTATTTTTTTTCCTTTGCTCTAAATATCTCAATGTTCACTTGTTGAAAGCAATTGATTGAAGCCCTGGGAAGAAGTGGTAGATTGAAGCACTCATCAGAGTTGTTTGTACTGCTTTGCAGGGGTCTGGCTGCACTAAATTATTTCAAGAAGTATTAATTATCTAAGTCACTCAGAAGAATCCATTTACCTATTTCATTTTCTTTTTTTGAAGAGAATCTTTTTTTTTTTAAGATTTTATTTATTTGTCAGAGAGAGAGAGGGAGCAAGAGCGAGCACAGGCAGACAGAGTGGCAGGCAGAGACTGAGGGAGAAGCAGGCTCCCTGCCGAGCAAGGAGCCTGATGTGGGACTTGATCCCAGGACGCTGGGATCATGGCCTGAGCCGAAGGCAGCTGCTTAACCAACTGAGCCATCCATGCGTCCCCCTGTTTCATTTTCTGTGGTTCTTGATCCTTACCCCAGATTCTCACAGGCCTCCGCAGCTGGCACAGAGTCCACTCCCATAACTATAATCCCTGTCCCATACTCTCACCTCCATCATACATCATACATACCTGATAAAACCCCACCCTGGTAAAAACCCAAACTTCTGTCCACCCTATGTCTGCCCCTGGCAGCTGAAGGTGGTTGGTGAGAAAAGCAACAATGCTGGAAGCTTTCACATTAAATTCTTTTTTTTTTAAGATTTTATTTATTTATTTGACAGAGAGAGATCACAGTAGGAGAGAGGAAGGGAAGAGATCACAAAAAGAGGAAGGGAAGCAGGCCCCCTGCTGAGCAGAGAGCCCAATGTGGGACTCGATCCCAGGACCCTGAGATCATGACCTGAGCCAAAGGCAGCGGCTTAACCCACTGAGCCTACCAGGCGCCCCTTTCACATTAAATTCTCAGCCACAAATCCAAGTATGTTTCTCTGACCGACAGAATCTCCATTCTTCTCGTGAAATATTTTGACTATTTCACATCTTCTTTCCTCCAACCTTAAGCCAGGGCTTCTCAACACTGGCCACACTTTTGAATCACCTGGAAGACTTTAAAACACAGGAGTGCCCACCTCCAAAGGACCTGATCTAATTGGTGTAGAACCAATTAGATTAATATCCAATTAGGGTCTGGATATAAGTGTGCTTTTAAAATTCTCCCAGTGATTCTAATGTACAGCCATTTTGTTCAGAGTGAGAATTGAACACCTTCCATCAGATACAGCTGATGACCGACCATTCTGATGACTTCACTGAGAAAAGTAAATTGAGGGCACCTGGGTGGCTTCAGCTCAGATCCTGGTCTCAGGGTCTCGGGCTCTCGCATCAGGCTCTCTGCTCAGCAGGAAACCTGCTTCTCCCTCTCCCTCTGCCTGCCTCTCTGCCTACTTGTGATCTCTCTCTCTCTCTCTTTCTCTCTGTGTCAAATAAATAAATGAATAAATTATTTTAAAAAAAGAATGAAAAACAAACTGGGTGGGTGTCTAGGTGGCTAAGTGGTTAAGCGTGTGAATCTTGGCTCAGGTCATGAGCTCAGGGTTATGGAGTCGAGCCCCACGTCAGGCTCCATGCTCAGCGGGGAATCTGATTGAGATTCTCTCCCTCTCCTTCTGTCTCTTCCCCCTGCATGTGTGTGCTCCTGCTCTCTCTCTCTCTCTCAAATAAATCTTGAAAAGAAAAATCGGTAAGGAAAGAAGACCCACAGAATCCCACTAAGTTTACCTGGGTGGAACCCTTACTCCAATCCCTTCTGAGTGAGGACAAGCCCCTCCACTTGGGGTTTCTTCTCATTTCCCTGATCTCTGAGTATGAATGTGCTCCAGGACCCAACCTCAGACTTCTCCTCTGTCTACACTGAGTCCTTTGTGACTGTCCCTCTTCTACCATCTATCTCCTGATGACTCCACATCTCCACCTCCAGTCCAGACCTGGATTTTGAGCTTTCTTCCACTGCCTGCTTTCCAGATCTACCTAGATGAGTTAAACCCAACGTGTTCAAAACCAAGCTCTTATTCTTCTCGAGCTCTGCTGGTCTTGCAATAGCTCAAACAGGAAACTGTAGAGTCATTCTTGATTCATCTCTTTCTTTCACTGCCCACGTTTAATTCTTTGGTAGAAGCTGTGGATTCTATCTTCAAAATATATTCTAAATCTGACCAGTTCTCCACATTTCAGTTACTCCCACTGTGGTCCAAAACACCGTCTTCTATGAGTTATTGTAATAGTCTCCTATCTGGTTTCTGGATTCCATCTTTGCTCTGTTCTAGTTTATTTTCCACTCAGCAGTTAAAGCAATCCGTTTAAGGCAAAAGTCAGACCTTGTTATTTCTCTGCTCTAAGATCTCCAATGGCTCCCCATTTCACTCAATACAAAATTCAGTCTTACAAAATTTAACACTCAACTTCCTTCTCAATTCATCTCCTACCTCTTCACTCAGCTGTCTCTGCCTCCGCTCACCAGCCTCCTTAGTGTTTAACAGAGTACAGCAAGTGCGTGCCTTTCTTGGGGCGTTGCACTTGTTTCCTCTTCTTAAATGTACCCGTCTTGTTCTCTGAATCCACTCAAGGATCTGCCAATGTCTTCTTATCAGAGTAATCTCCCCTAACTGCACACACAGCCAGCACCAGCACCATCACAATCAACATAGTTTCTGTCCCTCTCTACTTTTGACTTCTTATCAACAGCTGACATATTATATATTATTTATTTACTGTCTGTTCTCTCTCTTCTATTTGAATGCATGTGCTATAAAAATGGTATTTGTGGGTTTTTTTCCTTATTTATTCTGTGTTCAGAAGAGGATTTGATACATAATACTCAGTACATAATTGTTGAACGAATGAATGAATGAATGAATGAATGGAAATATCAGGTTATCTCAATCATAAGAGAGATTTCTCTCAAGCATTTTCTATAGTATTGCCCTATTTCATTCTCTGCATCTCTGGGTTGATTAGTAGATAAAATCATCATGTAAAATCAGTTTGAGCAAGGTTGGATCCTTAAGCTTCTATGTCACCTAGGACTCCAAATGTCACGGTGTACCATGCACATTTGCCTCCAGCCTTCTCCCCCATATTTTGGTCATGGTTCAGCAGCTGTGGCATCGTTCAGCTTTCTTTTCCCCTCCCCTGTCTCAGTTCCAGGAGGTCCTCCTTGGCTTTGGGCCCCCTTCCTGTGGGTGATGAAGGCAATGTAGGGAGAAGCAGCAGCTTCCCTGACTCACCCCTGCTTTCTCCATTCATACTGATCCAGTAACGCATAGCCTGTGCAGTACAGGGCTGACCAGGTCAGTCTCTGCCACCTTAGGACCTCATTTTTGTTCCCTGCGGCAGCTTGGCCATTTGCAAAATCAGAAATTGTAAAAGTACAAACAGGAGACAATATGCCATATTTTATGGATTTTAAGATGCCCCTCCCCTCCCATTTTCTTTCACATCTCCAATGTCAGGAATTGTCTTATTGTTGGGGCTGAGCAGGTGGAAGTCCCTATAAAGTTACCACAGCTTGACCCTGTGCCATGTGGTTACTGCTCCTAGGGCACAACTGATCATCTACATCCCTTGGCATGCCAAGCCACAGGCCTTTTGAGGACCATTTAAAGAAAGAAAATAAACTGGTTATTATATGAAAATCTCAGATAAGGAAAAAAAAAAAGAAAAAAGAAAAAGAGAAACCCTACCAGCATCAAACCAAGCAGAATGGATGACCTCAGAATACTTTTATAAGAAGTGTAGCATGCAAAACAATCTTGAGAAAAGAGAACAAAGCTGGAGGTATCAGTTTCTTGGATTTCAAGATATACTACAAAGTTATAGTAATCAAAACAGTAGGGTACTGGGAGAAAATATATGCATAAATCAACGGAAACAGGATAGAGAGCCCAGAAATAAATCCACAATTATATGGTCAATTAATCTTTGACAAAGGAGGCAAGTATATGTAACAGAAGAAAGTCTCCTCAAAAACAGTGTTGGGAAAACTGGAGAGCCATTTGCAAAAGAATGAAACTAGACCACATTCTTTTACCATACACGTAAAGAAACTCAAAATGGATCAAAGATCTAAATGTGAAGTGTGAGGTGTGCCTGTCTTGCTCAGCCTTTACAGCATGTGACTCTTATTCTTGAGGCTGTGAGTTTAGGTCCCACATTCAGTGTAAAGCTTACTTAAAAAAAAAATTAAATGAATAAATGAGAGCCCTGAAACCATAAAACTCCTAAAAGACAATAAGCAGTAATCACTTGGAGATTGGTTTTAGCAACATTATTTGTGGGTATGTCTGCTTAGGCAAGGGAAACAAGAACAAAAATAAATTATTAAGACTACAACAAAATAAAAAGCTTTTGCACAGTAAGGGAAACCCGCAACAAAACCAAAAGGGAACCTACAGAATGGGAGAATACAGTGGTGAATGATAAATAAAATAAAGAATTAATAACCAAAATATGTAAAGAACACACACACACACACACACACACACACACACCAAACCCCCAAAAAACCCAAACCCCAACATATAATCCAATTGAAAAATGGGCAGAGGACTTAATAGACATTTTTCCAAAAAATACATACAGACACCCAATAGACATGTGAAAAGATGCTCAATATCACTCATCATCAGGAAAATAAAATCAAAACCACAGGGAGATCTATCACCTTATACTTGTCAGAATGGCTAGTATTAAAAAGACAAGAAAGAACAAGTGTTGGCCAGGATGTGGAGAAAAAGGAACCTCTGTACATTTTTAGTGGGAATGTAAATTGGTGCAACAACTGTGGAAAACAGTATGGAGGTTCCTCAAAAAATTAAAAATAGATTTACCATATGCTTTAGTAATTCCAGTACTTGATATTTACCCAAAGGAAATAAAAACACTTGATTCAAAAAGATATATGCCCTCCTAGGTTTTCTGCAGCACTATTTATAATAGCCAGTATATGGAAGCAGTTCAGGTGTTTATCAGTAGATGAATGGGTAAAGATATGGTGTATATAGATATATAATGGAATATTATCCAGCTATAAAAAAGAATGAGATCTTGCTATTTGTGACAATATGGCTGGATCTAGAAGGTATTAGGTTAAGAGAAATAAGTCAGACCGAGAAAGGCAAATACCATATGATTTCACTTCCTTTTTTTTTTCTTTTTAAGATTTTATTTATTTATTTGAAAGAGAGAGAGATCACAAGTAGGCAGAGAGACAGGCAGAGAGGCAGGTGAAGCAGGGTCCCCACCGAGCAGAGAGCCCGACTCGGGGCTCGATTCCAGGAACATGGTATCATGACCTGAGCCAAAGGCAGAGGCTTTAACCCACTAAGCCACCCAGGGGCCCCTGTAATTTCACGTCTATATGGAATATAAAAAAAGAAACAAGTGAACAGACAAAAAAATAAAACAGAAATAGACTCTTAAATTCAAAGAACAAACTGGTGGTTATGGGAGGGAAGGTGGATGGGGGATGGGTGAAATAGGTGAAGGGGATTAAGAGGTACAAATTTCCTGTTATAAAATAAATAAAATAATTTCTTGTTCTTATCTGGAGATGAAAAGTACAGCATTGGGAATACAGCCAATGATATTATAATAAGTTTATATGGTGACGTGATGATATACTTACTGTGGTGATCACTGAGTAATGTATAGAATTGTCAAATTACTATGTTGTACACCTGAAACTAATTTAACATTGAATGTCAGCTATATGTCTAATAATAATTTTTTAAGTGCAGCATGACAAAAGCTCTGGGTGGCTCAGAGGAACATATTGTGAGAAAAATCTGGGCACTGAAATCTCTCAGTTAGAAAGTAAATAAAAGTAGTGAGATTCTTAATGTGAGGTTTGGAAAAACGTTAACCAAAAATTTTAACTTTTATTTTATGTATGCATTAAGGCCATATGTAATAAAAATCTGTCTAAATACTTACCAAAGAGCTTTTTGAATACATTTAAATTAAAATATTAATGAAAAGAAAACATTGTATCATAGTTGGAATGGTAGCATTTTTTGTTTCTTATTAAACTATACCAGGAAAGGAGGCCAAGACTCAATGAAATATGGCTATTATCCCCAGTTTCACAAGAGCATGAACCTCTCTGGCTTAACAAAGCCTAAGGAATCTACTACAGAAATGGGTTGTTCTTACTACCCTGGAGCCTTTTGTGCAGACTATGAACCAAAAGCTCAATATTAATTATAATTAATCTTAAAATTAATTATATTACAAAGTTGTATTATTTGGAAGATGTGTTTAAATGACTCAAAGTTAAAAGATCTCAGTATAATGCTGGTTCTATAATTATCCTCCCAGAAAACATTACTTGTAAAACTTAATGATGTAGAACCATAATCATAGCATCGAGTAGGAGGTTGCCAAGCAGATGGGAAAGCTTTTTGGTTTTTGTTTTCCAGTTGTTTTCTTCTCTTTCCTCCCCTCCTTTCACAAGGAGAATCAGCCACCTGTTTTTAAAGGCTGAAGTATTTTTACTGTTCTTGGTCGGAAACATTTGTTTAAACAAAGTAGCACTTGGTTGCTAAACCCTTGATTCTAAATGGACATAGCCATCTCATTTTTGTTGGGCCAGGGTTTGGATAACAATTTGATTTCCCAGTCTGTTTCTTTTGTGACCATATAATCCTCTCCCAGTGTTGCATGCTCTGTGAGCTACAAGCACTTGAGAGCTCAGAAGCACAAAGACTCTAAGGTTTCTTTGGGATTAGCACCATACAAATGCAGATTTGGCACAATGGAAGACTGATTCCATCCTTGTAACTGTTACTGCTCTACTTCCTGCTTCCTCTGGGTAGCAAAGCTAGCCACTGTTTTTAAAATACTTACTTTAGCTGCTGACTTTTTCATTGGCTGCCTGGAGAAGAGAAGGAGTTCTTGCCTATGTATTTCAGTGTTTTGATCCCTTTCAATTATTTTTTAAAATATATGTCATTAAATTTTACAGGAGTATTACAGAATTCCTAATTGCAGAATTTGAACTTGAGCTACGCAATCTTACTTTTCGTCTTTAATCTATGTGTCAATGACCTTTTTAAGTCTGATTACCTGTATGAACTCTCTTCAGAATCTTTCCCTGGTTAACACAGTATAGAGAAGTGCTGGAAACCAGTTCTTTTCTGTGACACAATTCTTCCAACGGAGTTGAAATGCTTTGCAAACAATTTCACGTATATCAGCCAATTCATATACAAAGCAATGTCATGTGAATCCTTTCCTTTTTATATATCATCTTTCAGTGATGATCAGGAATTCATGCTGGTACAGAGACTCTGGTTTGGGAGGAGGAAACAGGGGCTTGCGAGGGGAGGGCGAGAGCAGAAGCAGCTCACCTGCTGTTAGAACGACCTTAGCTGGTGGTACCAACATCTTCACCCTTTATGCATCTGCATCCTTTATGCATGAAATAGCAATATGCCTTTCCCTGTCGTGTAATCCTTATTTAGTTAATACCCAGTAGGATTTGCAAGCCCTTCACATCTCTGTGGATTTATTTTATTTCAGAGTGCAAGTGACTTTATGGCCCAATTACCATCATTGTGACTTATTGCATTATTGTGGGAGGGAGAGAGGAGCAAGAAACGCCTGATCACGTGTATCGTCATCAATGGAATGAGTGCCACGCACTCCTGGCCAAGGCAGAGGGATGGATGAAACCTTTCTGATCTATTGTTTATCAGAACACTGAAGCCTGGGTGATTGTGCCGTACTTTAACAGACAAGTGTGTCAAATGTATGGGTGAAGATGTTGCAGTGGTGGTGTTAGAGTAATTAATATTTGGAAGGTAATGAATATTTTGACTTTAAAGATGTCAAAGGTCAAAGACGGAAGGAATGACTAAGATCGGATGTTGACCCCCTCAAATTACAGGGGTATTGAAGCGAGACTGAGTCACCACCTGACCCCAGGAATGAACCAGCGAGGAGGGCTCCTTATTAGAGCAAGGCTCCCGGAAGCCAGATAGCCCTTGTGCTTGCAAGAGCTCAAGGTACAGCCGGCTGTGGAGCACCGAAGCAGCAGCAGCCACAGCAGCCACGGGAATCGTGACCCTCAGGCCCGGCGCCTACCTGGAATTTCCGCAGCGCCTGGTTCAGAATCACCGGGGCGGACAGCTCCCCGCCGCCGCCGGCGCCGACTGCGGAAGGGGACCGAGAGCGCGGGCTTCACGCTCCGTGAGCCGGATGGGGCGGCGGGAAGACCGGCTGCGTCCCCCCCAACCCCCGACACCCACTCGGTTCCTCCCTTCCCCCTGCGGGGCCGCGCGGGGCCTGAGGGTGGCCGTCCCGGGCGAGGAAGCCACCGGCCGCCCACCCCCCTACCGCCACCGCCGCCGCAGCTGCTCTCCTTGCCCCCGCTCGGCCAAGGGGTGTGGGGCGTGCCCCGCGCGGGCCCCGCCCCGGCCTGCTCCCCATTGGCCGGCGGGCGGGCCGGATGTGCGAGGAGGCGGGGCCGTCTCTGGCGGCTCGCGCCGGGGAAGGTAGGCCAGGGAGCGTGGGGTGCGGAGGGAGGGCGCGCGGGGACGCAGCCGGCGCGGAGGAGACGCAGCGGCGGCACCTGGGCCCGGCCGCAGCCCCTGCCTCCCGCCCTCGCGCCCTGCGTCCCTCCGCGGCCTGCAGCCTGCGGCGCCCGAGCTCCGAGGGCGCTTCCGAGGGCGCTGGGCACGAGGCGGCCAAGATGGCGGGCCGGCCGGGCGTGGGGCGGCAGGCGCTGTGCTGCGGGCTGCGCTGGTGGGGGGCGGCGGGCCGCGCTGGTGTGGGGCGGCGGGCCGCGGCGCGGGCCCGGTGCCCGGCGCGTGCGGCTGGGAGGCGCTCTGGGGGGCGTGAGCGCGGGCGGCGGCCGGGGACAGGGCCCAGGTCGGCGGGAGCGCGCGGAGGAGGGCGCCGGCGCTGCTCGAGGCGGCCCTCGCGCGCCACGAGAGCCTGCACATCTCGGACGAAGTGTTCGGCGAGTCCGGCCCGGACAGCGGCGGGAACGCCTTCTACAGCACGTCCGCCGCCTCGCGCTCCACGTCCGCCGCCTCGCGCTCCTCCTCCGCCGCCTCCTCGGACGCCAAACACAAGCGCCCCGGCCCCCTGCTGCCTCCCGATGCCCCCGAAGGGCAGGAGTCCGACGAGGACGAGGCCAGCGCGGGTTGGAGTGCTACGCTGCGGGACCGCCCGCCCCCGCGCTTCGTGGACACTGGCGGTAAGGCGCGGCCCGCGGGTGCGGGGGCTGCCTGGGGAGGCGTGAGCGCGGGGCTGGGAGAACTCCGGATGCTCCGCGGGCCGGCTGCTTGAGGGCGGCTTTTCGGTCAGCACACAGATGGGGCCCTGGCAGCGGGGATTTGAAGTGCGAGAATCTGGTTGCGTGGTGGTGGTTGGTGGGGGCCGCTCCGACTTCTTCGCGGATGGAGAGGATGAGGCGGAGGCCCAGGTGGCACCCTGCCGCTGGCAAGGACCCAAGGGGAGGGCCTTTCCTCCCTTGCTGGGAGTGTCCAACCCAGTCACACCTGTGGGGTTGTTGTTAGGGGTGCGTTTGAGTTAGGTTCCTAAAGCCTGATGCAGCTTGTGTGTGTGTGTGTGTGTGTGTGTGTCTGTTTGTTGCGGGTGGGGGGTACGTAAATCGTTTTGTGTGGATGGCCCCAGAGCAGCGTTACCCAGGTGCCAGGGGTGGGGCAGCCAGCCTTTGGAGGGAGGCCTAGTGCGAGCCGGGACGTCTTCACTGGCTCGTGTTTTCTCCAGTGAATCTGACCAACTTTGTCCATCCCTTTCAGGATCACTTGCTGAGAGCAGAGAAGAGTGAGAGGACCAGTTATCAGCGTTAAGCTGTCTTCTCTCGCTCCAGAAGGCACTTGTGTGTTCTGCTTACCGACACGGTCATGGTCAAGCCCCTGATATCTGGAGGTCGCAGGCCTGCTGGTGGTTGTGGCTGCTTGAAATCCTCCTTTACTGCCTACTTTTTGGGAAGGTAATTCTGACACGTCTCTGCTTAGCCTGCAGAAGCTCTGCGGCCTCTGCCCTCTGAGAGAGGTGGAGACCAGCCAGCAGTCCCACCTGTCCCCTGATGCTTTCTGTTCCTTGCTCGACAGCCTACTGTGGCAGGCCCTTGTTTCTGCACACCATTTTCTTGTGTTGAAGAGTGTGCAACCAGTGTTGTGGAGGACCAGGGAGTGGCCATACTGGACCCAATGCCGCTCTCCCTGTGGCTCTCCATGATTGTTGTTCAACCATAAGAGGGCAGGCCAAAGGGAACCCTGGCTGGTGCCTGGGCTAGGATCTGGACCTTGTGCCACAGCCTGCTGGTAGGCTGATTGGGTTGGCTGGACTCTCTCAGCAGGGAGTGGTCTGCAGACCTCCCACAGACAGGCTGCAGTGTGGACACCCTGAGCTACAGCTGGGCTCTAGGGTCCGAGTCAACTGTGCTGTGTTTTGGAATGGGTGAATTTAACATATTCTCATTTAGGCTTCAGTTCAGAGTTTGGGAATTTTGAAAGTCCCATCACCCTGCATAATCCTTTTAAAGCCCATACATTTCCCAGAATGTCATAAGGGTTTCCAGCCCCAGATGGATGTTTTCCATTCAATTAGCTCTTTAAGAATTGTACGTACCCAGAGCTCTGGTTTGGCAGACTTGATGCTGTGAGTGCTGTGATCCAGTTTTTGATCTTGGAACATGAGAGACATGTCCTCTTGTTTCCCTCCCTCTCTGGGGAAAATAGGGGAATCGTGTTAGCTTAAGCCTGGTTATGACTAAGAGCCCATGAGTGTTGGTCTGAGAAGGATGAGCGCACCTAAATACATTTTCAAGCAATATTCTGTTTCTCAGTAACCTATACTTGGGAGAAATTCTGCATCAGAGCAATTTAGTCTAGCCACTGTGGCACTTAAATGGTCATGAAGTTCAGGATCATTTGTCATTTAGCATCAGGTTCAAATTCTGCTTCCTTTGGATGTGCACTGAGCTCACATCTGGACCTGAGAATCACAGGCAGGCAGGTGCTTTAACCAAAGACATTTAGTGGTTATTGGGTGGTATTTATACCCAATTTTGTTTTCTGGTTTTTTGTGGAAGCTTGCTTTTAAAATCCAGCCCTAATGAAGAATTTCCTTTTCTTCTTGAAACAGTCTTTCCCTGTGGGAAATTCGGGGTGGTGGCGGAAGGGTGAGGTGGATGGTTTATTAAGCATGAGTTCAGATGGCCTGGAACAATGGGATATGATTTATGGGGCCTGGAAATAGATGCCGGGCAGAGAAAACCCTTGTGCCCCGCGGTGGGGGGAGGAGAGATGGACGGGTTTGGTAAGAGTGAGAGCTGCACCCTGGCCAGTCTGAGAGCAGAGAGGATCAGGCTCTGAGGTTTATTAAAGTGTCAAATATAACCCCACTTTAGGAAGGCAGCTTGGGCCTGTCTTCCATCTTTGTTCCCTGGTTCACTGACAGACGTCAGCGGGCCGGTGGGGTAGGAAAGGGTGGCAAACAGGATGGTGGCATTTGGATCTGTGATCAACCCTCGAATAGGAAAATCTGTAGCAGAAATGGCTGTTGCTGCTAGTAGCAGATGAGGAAAGCAAAGGACTTAGGGAACAGGTTTCATGCCTGCCTTCTGCTGCAAAAGCGTGTGTGTGTGTGTGTGTGTGTGTAGATAAGTGAATGTGTATGTGTGCATAGGTGTCTTACACATAAATATGTATTGCTTGTGCTGGATTGGGCTGGTTGGGGATTTTGGTTTTGGTTTTAAATTAGAGATCACAGGTGCTGTCTAGGAGTCCCGCTGATGCCCTAGAGTCCTTGCGCCGGAGAGAGGCATCGGCACTGGGCACCCCTGAGCTTGGATCTGCATCTGGAGTGCAGTAGGGAGGCACCTGGTGCCCAGCCGAGGGGAGGAGGGCAGGGAGGCAGAGGTGTTTCTGTGGTTCAGGTTGAGACTAGTCCACGAACAGCTCTTCTAGTCTTCCAGTCTTCCCAGATTCTTCCTTCTGTTCTGTCCACACATTTAGCTTCCTGGATCAGGCGCTCCAGAAGTGCAGCCAGCAGATAGGAGTAGAGGTACCCTCTCCCTCTCCCCCTTCCCTCTCCTCCCTGGCTTCTGGTTGTGCCTGGAGATATGGGCCCCCTTGAGGTGATTTAAATACAAAGACCATGCTTGCCCTGCTGCCTCTTAAACCCTGTCTGAAGGGAGGGTCAGCTTGGAAGCTGGAGATGCGTGCTGGGACCCCAGGGTCCAGAACCTTCTCCTGATCAGACTTACAGCTCTCCCTCTAAAATAACCCCTTCAAGCTGTCAGCCTCACCTGCCCACTGTGTAAATAACTGACACAGCAGCACAGCAGGCGGGCTCACTCCTTGGAAGCAGCACGAAATTCAGGACGCGCTGGTTTCCGGGCTTCTGCCCTTCTCATTTCCCATTCTGAGCAGTCTTGTGACTCGTTTCCTCTGAGGAGGCAAAGGAACAGGCAGATTTCCCAGATGCTCAGGGGCCCCTCTGTGTTTGGCTTTGTCGGTGGTTCCTTTGCCATGGCTGGCTGCATTCTGATCTGTTTCCTTTTTCTCTTAGAGGCTGGACATCCTAAGAGTTTTTTTTTTCTGTGTACCGTGTCAGCAACCATCGGTAATCATTCAGCAGGGAGGTGTGACCTTGAGAAGCTGAAGACGACCATAGGCCTTAGGAAGTTAACAGGGTTAAATGTTTTATCTTAGGGTTTGTTGTTGGTTTACTCAGCTTAAAGTCTTTTTTGACTGAGAAGTAAGAGGAGAAACATCTTAAAGCTAGAGTTAAATGTATATGCTTGTAATGGGTTTGTGAGCTGAGGTACCTGGGCCCTCGTCATTGGTGTCCACGGTGAGCCACTGCTCCCAGCTTTAGCTCTGTATGGCATTCGGTGGCTCCGGGAGGAGCTGTGCATCTGGGCGAGCGACAGGGTACGCCTTATGCAGTGCTCCCTAATAGTCAGCCACGTGCCCCTACCACACAGAATTCAGAGAAGGGAGCTTCCTGGAGGGAGGTGGTGTTCAGGCTGTGGGCATGACGGTGACCACAACCAGCGGGCCCCGGTCATAATGTTCCGTTTCATAATCACGCCAAACCTTTGTGAGTACTCCGAGAGAGCCGCGATCACCTCCACTTCACAGAGAAACATGGTTTCGTCTGAGGCGATGAGATTACCTGGGGAAGTGGTAGCCTTCTCTCGAGGGAGACTTGATTAATCAGGGAAGGTCGTTCCTTTTTAGTTTTTTTTTTTCGTTACAGCAATCTGAAAACTTTTGCTGTCAGAAATACTTTCGTATTTTTACAGGGAATTGCTTTACAGGGTCTTTTTCTCAGGGCGTACGCAGTTCAGTGAGATCTAATGCATGTTTGGATTTGGATTTGTGTAACCAATCTGCACAGTCGGATAAGAGACAGGAAATCTGCAATGTTATCTCTTTATTTAATCTGTCTCAGCCACTGTGATGAGCGTCGATAGAGCGCTTCTGCAGGCAGCAGGGCTCTGAATCCATGGGGAATCTGGGAGTTGTGTGGGGTCTGGTACTCAGTTTTATTTTATTTATTTAAAGATTTTATTTATTTTATTTGACAGATAGAGATCACAAGTAGGCAGAGAGGCAGGCAGAGAGAGGGACGAGGAAGCAGACTCCCTGCTGAGCAGAGAGCCCGATGCGGGGCTGGATCCCAGGACCCTGAGATCATGACCTGAGCCGAAGGCAGAGGCTTTAACCCACTGAACCACCCAGGCGCCCCTGGTACTCAGTTTTAGAGTTGAAAACTCACCTTTATTTTTAAGAAGTGTGATTGTGTATTTTTTCTTATTAATAAGTAATATATGTACATTTTAGGGGAAAATGATAAAATTTTAAGAAATCCCATAACCCCTCATGACCTTAGCTAATCATAGTTAATCATATTGAGTATATTCTTCATATATCTTAGGTGTCAGCTTGTTGGGTGACCTGCTCTTTAATTGTAATTAATATATTGTAGTCGTTTTCCATTTACATTTTTAAATGTCGATTTTAATGAGTCCGCGGTATCACACAGTTTCCTCTGGGTCCGTGTTGTTGCTGCCTCCCTCTTGTATTTGTTCTGCTGTGATAAATATTCTTGAAACCTAAGTCTGTGTGCACATCTGTAGCACAATCCTTAGCAGAAAATGACCAAAGCAGAATTGAATCAAGGACCCACTGTAAGGTTTTTGGTGTCTGTGGTGAACTAGGTCTCCATAAACATATCTACAATGCTCCTGCCGGCTGTGCACCGAAATCCTTAGAAAGTCATGCTCGGAGGACCTGCTCCAGTGTGTGAATCCTGCCCGCCGGGGCTCTTGGAGGACCGTTGCCTTTGGTAAAGCTTGCTGAGGTGTAATACACACACACAGCACATGAGTCCTAGCATGCGGCACGCTGTGTGTAACTACTACCCAGATGAGGATCAGGAACATTCTGAGCACACCAGAGGTTCCCTCCTGCTCCTTCCCAGTCAGTCACTCCCTGCCCCCTGCTTCTCTTCCATCACCAGCGATCAAGTTTGCCTGTTACCTTGCTCTGGTGGTTCGGTTCCTCAGGACATCTGTGGATTCCTTCTTGTTGTCGCGTATGTGGCATCTTAAATTTCGTTATCGTCTGTTGTCTTTCATCACGTAGGTACTGTAGTTGGTTATCCGTTCTCCTGTTAATGGTCTTTTACATGGCATCCAGTTTGGGGCTTCCGAGGATAAGCTGCTTTAGACATTCTTGTGGTTTTGATGGACAGATACATTTCCCTTGATATCATGTAAAGCTAGGAAAAGGTTTTCCAGGTCCTAGATTAGATGCGGGTCTCCCCTGTCGACCTCGTGGACTGGGTGATGTTTTGCTGAGGCCTGTCTTGTGCATGGCCAGATGTTGGCCACCTCCAATTTGGCCTCTCCCCACCAAATGCCCAGTGGCGCCCTTTCCTCCAATTACATCAACCAAACGTTTCTCCAGGCATTGCCATATGTCCCCTGGGGAGCCAAATCACCTGCAGCTGAGAACAACTGCTTAATTTTTTTCAAATTTATTTTAAAATTTATTTTTTGAAAACATTTTATGTATTTATTTGAGAGGGAGGGGAGAAGCAGAGGGAGAGGGAGAAGCCAGGTGCAGGCCTGGATCCCAGGACCTTAGGATCATGACCTGAGCCGAAGGCAGATGGTTCACAGACTGAATCCCCTGGTGCTCTGAGAACCCCTGCTTCAGTACATGCTGCCACACTGTGTTCTAGTTCATCCAGCTGCCAGCGATGTGCGGGACATGCCATGTGTTAATTCAGCAACATACTGAACCCTGCTGGGATAAAATGATGAGTGAGACCTGTCTCCTGGGGTCCAGCAGGAGAGACAAAGTAAAGACAAGGAGAAAGAGCCTCTGGGAAGCAGTGGGATCAACGTTAACAGGGATTTATATGGAATTCTGGGGAGGGTCACCTGGTCCAGCGGGGTTGGGGAGGAGGTGGCCCCCTGAGCTGCTTCTGGAAGCAGAGATAATGATTACTCAGGTGAAGAGGAAGGAACAGGGCATCTCCAACTCGGGCAAAGGCCAGGAGGAGAGAGAAGGTATGCCACTCTGCCCAGGGGCGAACCCACCCTTTTCCTACCCTGAGCATCCCGACCCGAGGCCTTATATACGAAAATGTCCTGAAACGCGACATGATGTTCTTGTTACCACAGCACAAGAAACTGTAGCTGGGATCCAAGGTCCCATGTTCAGGTGCAGATACAGATGTTTCCGGTGTTTCCTGGCGCCCACAGGGAGGGGAATGTGGTCAGCTCGGTGAGATCTATGAACTTAGGATGGAATCTCTGGAGAAGCCCTGAGCTCTTCCCTCGAAAGAAGGAAGAGGGAAAGGGAAAAACTCAACTTCTGTTGGCGGAAAGAGGCACGGTGTTGTCTCGGGGTGGGAGGGATGTCGTACTAAAAGGATAACAGGCTCTGAAAACACCCTGTAATGTGACGATGATGTTCCGCCCTGACTGGCACGTGGTGCAGAGAGCCCCTCTCCCCTTTTTGAGTTTCAGAAAAAACTTATTACAAAAGTAGGACCCCGGGCAATAGTTAGCTCTGTGTTTAATAAGCCACTTTACTAAAAAGTTTAGAACTGCAAATCTTGACACTCTCACTGCGACAGACTCACTCCTTGGCCAGGATATTGGAAACTTCATCTGCTTCCATTTCCAGCTTCTAGGCTCGTGGACACCCCCACCCCATCCCCATGTCTTCTGTGGAAGAGGAGCGATCTTTTACAAGTATAAGCTAATCTGATGATTCCCCGCTTAAACCTTCATGTAGCTTCTGGCTGAAACCAAAGGGAATTCCAGAGTCCTTCGCAAGGCCTCCAATGCCGACAACTGCTCCGCAGCCTTCCTTTCCAGTGTCCCCTTAGTCCCCTGTCCTGCTGTCTGCACATAATCTATTCATTTCCGCCTTCATGCCTATGGGGCCCATACCTGGAATGTTCTTCATGGCAGGCTCTGCTTGTTAGTTTGATCTTGATTCAGATGTCACTGCCTTACCCCATCCCTCTTTGCTGCCACATTTGCTAATATGTTTCCTTTGTGGGATGAGATGCTGGATGTCTTGGTCACAGTTAGGACACG
Source organism: Mustela nivalis (assembly GCF_964662115.1). Lineage (NCBI taxonomy): Eukaryota > Metazoa > Chordata > Mammalia > Carnivora > Mustelidae > Mustela > Mustela nivalis. The sequence goes on from NW_028135085.1 coordinate 94,990, forward strand.
GTGAGTCCTCTATGTTTGTTGAATAAAGGAACTAACAGAAGACCAGATGAACACACAGCTAGATTGTTAAAAATGAGGATGGAATGAGCACCAATGGAGAAATGTCTAAACGTTTTCTACATCCCAAATAGTGGAAGAGAGGTTGGACCACTCTTGAGGGAACGGATTCCCTACTAGGAAGGCAGCGAAGCAAGTCTGGGATGTGTTTTACAGGTTTTCTGTCCTGCATAGAAAACTGAACTTGGCCTCGGAGGAACTCTACAATCTTGGGCTTCTGAGGCCTCCCCACTTCCTAAGAGCTAGAGACCCCCAGACAGGAGCCTATTAGAAATCTGAAGGGAAGCCAGCCTCTTGTACCCTTTTATCTGTTTAACAAGTGCTTGTGTGTCCTGTACTATGTGCATATCGTGTTCTAAGAACTTCGTTTTTTTTTAAAGATTTTATTTATATATTTGAGAGAGAGAGAGAGAGGGCAGGAAGTGAAGAGGGAGGGAGAGGGACATGCAGACTCCTCGCTGAGCAAGGAGCCTGACACCGCCCTCTCCCAGGACCATGAGATCATGACCTAAGCTGAAGTCAGATGCTTACCCACTGAGCCACCCAGGTGCCTCTAAACACTTTGTAACGTGTGTGCTCCTCAAAACAATCTTGTGATGTATTGTTATCCTCATTTTTAGTATAAGGAAACTGAGTCACCGATTGGTCAAGTGATCTCAGGTGAAAGAGTTCCTTTGATTAGGGCTCGAGGAAACCCCATCCTTACGGCGTGAATGTGGAACACAGTATATCTGTTCAGATCTGCTACTTAATGGTATTTCCCTTGTGAGGGGCCCTTGAAGGTCAGTGTCATTCTCCAGATCTGTCTGACCCGCTGCCTCTCTTCCTGGTGGCAGCACCTCATTACTCAGCACCCTTTGTCGTGAGACGGGGCCGCTGCCTGGATTCAGCGCGGTGGAAAATGAGCCCAAGGGTGGGCTCCACTCTCAGGCCTGGCCGCGGGGAGGCCCTTGGGAGCCACACGTCAGGGATGTTGGGGGCTGGCAGGCAAAACGACCTCGTATCGAAATCACCATTTGGAGAAAAGCTGCTCCTGCATCAGCCACAGCTCTCAGGGATTAAAGGCTTGTCGGCCAGAAATGAACTTCTTCCCCCGTTGGTTCTTGGTACGTTTGGTGGGGGGTGTTAGAGGAGCCGGGTTTGCAGACACAGATGCTGAAGAAAAGCGGATTCCTCCAGGGAAGTGGATTCAGAGCAGTAGGGCCCACGCGGCATTGCTGCGTGGGGACTCCTGAGGGGCTACGAGGGAAGACAACCCAGAGGATAAAAATCGATTCCCTGTCTCCTTGCTGCGACATTCCCACGGTGATTTTGGGAGCGGACACGGAAGGGTGCTGGGAAGCCACGTGCATCCTGCGCTCTGGAGTTGGGTGCTGAACCGCACGTCAGTGGTTTGAGGCTGTAGACGGTTTGGAAGGGGCTAGGGGGTCAGTTTATGGCTGGAGAGGACCTGGGGCAGGAGGCCTGGGCTGTGCGTGGGCTCCCCCTGTGACTTTGCACCAAGGGGCTCCTTCCCAGGGTTCTGAAGGTCAGGAAAGATGTGCGGGGAAGCCCAGAGCTGCTGGCTCATTCTGGGGAGCTTTATCTTTCTTCCTTTAAACTCCCTCTGTCCCGTGTGGCCAAAATGCACATGATGGCTTTTGTGCTACTTAGGAGATTTTCAGACCTTTGCAGCAACCAGGAACCTTAAAGAGGGCAAACCCAGGGTACCTATATGAGGCAGGGGAAAGCAGGCGCTGTCTTTGAAGTTGGGAGTGGGAGGGCCCCAGAGCCCCCCACCCCAGGGTGCTTCCACACCCCATCCCGCTCAGTTCCTCATACTCTAATGTGAAGGACCTTTGGCTGGGACCTGGGTCAGGAGGGGAGAGAGGCCTCTGAGAGGCACCCAGTCCTTTTCTGAGATGGTGAAGAGGACACTGATAAGTCAATGAGATTCTGGTGTTTCAAAGCCACCCAAAAGTGTCTATGGCAAAGTGATTAAAAATTGAATTATTTTGGGGCTTCCTGGGTGCCTCAGTTGGTTAAGCATCTGCCTTCGTTCAGGTCATGGTCTCAGGGTCCTGGGATCGAGCCCCAAATAGGGCTTCCTGCTCAGTGGGAGAGTCTGCTTGTCCCTCTGCATATGTGCTCTGTCTCAACAAATCACAATTTTTTTTTTAATTTTAAAGATTTTTATTTTATTATTTTGGATGGAACTGGAATGGGAGGACACCTGTTTCCTTCTTTAGGAAACTGTTACAAAAAGAAGATCATGGATTGGGAGAGAGGATGATTTTCTAGGAAGAAAAAAGGTAAATAAGTGTAATTGCCTAAAAGTGGTGACAGTCTTGCTTGTAGATGTTCCTCCTGCATTTTGGGAAGTTGGAGAATCCGTAATACTTTCAATTAAAGTTTTCCTGAGAATCCCCAGCTGACTTTGGGGGTGGGGGGCATTGTCCTTTGTGAAGATTTTGAGCTTCTGTGAGTGAGCAGACCTCCACTCCAGAGTGACATAAAAAGCAATCTGCACCTCCTTCCTGATTTGTCTGTAATGAAACTTGCTTTCCTCAGGTCCCAGCATTCGAGGCAGATAAATATGTTCCCTTTCGTTGGCTCTTACTCATACTTCAGCAAGATTTCCCATGTGCTTTCCTTGGCTGGCTGGGAAACTGGACCACAATTTATGGGATCTTAGGGGACAGGCGCATAGAATTCCAGTGGGATCCCAGAACAGAACCTAATTGGAGATTAGAGACCATTGTGGTGTGAAGCTTTTCTTTGAGATCGAAAGAAGTGCATGTTATGCAAATATTAGCAAGTGTAAGTTCACACTATTGAAAATTTATAGACTCATTATGGTCTCGAAGGCAGGAAGCTAAGTAGATTTTGGGAAAGATGCAGGTAAATTCAGGGAGGTGGCAAATTTCCCCAGGGAAAGTAGAATGGCTAAAGAGTATGGCCCACACTTTTTTTTTTAAAGATTTTATTTATTTGCCAGAGATAGAGAGAGAGAGTACACACAAGCAGGCAGAGAGGCAGGCAGAGGCAGCGAGAGAAGCAGGCTTTCCGCCGAGCAAGGAGCCCGATGTGGAACTCGATCCCAGGACCTTGGAATCATGACCCGAGCCGAAGGCAGCAGCTTAACCAACTGAGCCACCCAGGCATCCCTGGCCCAAACTTTTTTTTTTTTTTTTTTTAAGATTTTATCTATTTATTTGACAGAGAAAAATCACAAGTAGATGGAGAGGCAGTCAGAGAGAGAGAGAGAGAGAGAGAGGGAAGCAGGCTCCCTCCCGAGCAGAGAGCCCGATGCGGGACTCGATCCCAGGACCCTGAGATCATGACCTGAGCTGAAGGCAGCGGCTTAACCCACTGAGCCACCCAGGCGCCCCCTGGCCCAAACTTTTTAAAAAGATTTTATTCACTTATTTGACACACAGAGAGCCAGAAAGCACAAGTTGGGGGAATGGCAGAGGGAGAAGGAGAAGCAGGCTCAGGGGAGCTGAGCAGGGAGGCAAATGTGTGGGACTCCATCCCAGGAGCCTGGGATCATGACCTGAGCTGAAGAAAGACACTTAACCAACTGAGCCACCCAGGCGCCCCCCGGCTCCAACTTCCAATTATGGTGTATGAGATACCTTTGGTAGGAAGGAATGAAGATCAGCAACTGTCCTTGATTCTGCTTCTCAGGAAGGCATTGTGATGTGGTGCCCAGGACTTTGGAGACACACACATGCTTGGTGCCCTCCGGCTCTGCCACTAAAGCAACACCTTCCAGAGGGCAGCTGCAGGCACCGGGTGGCGTCACACAGGGTCAGACCCGGGAGGCACTCAGCCATGTACCCCTTCCACAATCCTGCTGGGGTTAAAAAAATTACCTATATATATAAAAAAAAAAGGACCAGAATAGTGGGAATGAATGAAAGATAAAAGTTTCCTATGTAGTAGTGGTAGTTCTCTTGTAGTACTTTTTCTCTCTCTCTCTCTCTCTCTCTTTTTTTTTTCTTTCTTGGTTTGTTTTCTGGGGAAGGGGCCTGCCATGTGGGTTTTCAGTCAATGATGTTCCCTGACTTAAGTCCTACCGCCCCCCTCAAGGGGGTGGGCTCTGAGGAAACTTTTTTTTTTTTTTTCAGGCTTTTGTTCTCTGGCGGTTTTTTGTTTGTTCACGTTTTTTTTCTCACTTTGACCGCTTTTGATGGTTTTTGTAGTTTTAGAGGAAAACAAACCGCACCCTGATCTCCCTCTCAGAGAGAAGCCTCAGTCTGGCTGCAGAGCCCAAATAAGTTCCCCCTTGGCCGCTGGCAGAGCAGGTTCCAAGTCGCTGTCCCTGGGGATGGAGGATCTTTTGCTTGTACCCAAAAGCACGGCAGCAGCAGCTTTGGGCACCTCTAGACCGCTAGAGAGGTTCCAAGCAGCAATCGCACACTGAGATTTTCCCGCTGGCCCGGGCTGGGAGTGCCCGGTCTTTCTGGGTCTAAGAGCGCCCACCTTACATGCACCAATTTCAGGGAAGGCAGAGGTTCGCGCGCGGGTCTCAGGCTCTGAGAATGAGGCACAGGTCCGAGAGCACCAGGCTGGGCCTTCGCGCACCTCTCTGGGGCGAGAGTTTGATGCAGGCTCTGAAACAAGGGTGTTTATCAAAGGGCACCGGCTGGGCCTTTATACCTCTTTCAGGGGAGTATCTCAGGCTCTATAGCAGGACTCTTGCATTCTGCCACCTGGTGTGGCTCCCATTCCCTCACAGGAAGCAGACCCCATGCATTCTCCTTGCACTGGCAGCTTAGGGACCAAGAGCTGGTTTCTCTGCCGCACTCTCTCTGACTCAGTGCCAAGGGAGGCTGTCCTGGGACCAGGGACTTAAGCCCTTGTCCCTAGCCGCCCCGATTCCCACAATTTCCCCAGAGATGCTTTGCTCTTTTGGAGTGCTTTCAACCAGTCTCCGAGTTAATGCTGGTCCCCAGACGCAGGGCACTCTCGCTTGTATTGGGGTATTACTTTCCAACTGTTTGCCTCTGGTAGCTCCCTCCCCCTTTTGTTTATCTTCTGATATCAGTTCACAGTTCCCACTCCGCTTTACCTGCCCACTGGCTTCTTCTCCCCCTGTAGAGATCCACACATGTATAATTTTGATCTCAGGCTGATTTCATGGGTGATTGGAGTTCATGGGTGATTGGTAGGTAATCAGCTCATTTTGTGGTACAAGTTGAAAAGACGCCTTCTAATTCCACGCCATTTTGTCCCCCCTCTTAACTTTTTTTTTTTTATTTTATTTGATAGCACAAGTAGAGGGAGAGGATGAAAGAGAAGCAGGATCTGCACTGAGCAGGGAGCCAGATGCAGGGCTGGATCCCAGGACCCTGGACAGATGCTGCACTGAGGGAGCCACCCAGACACCCTTTTAGACCTAGGATGCAGGTAGGAGAAGCAAGCCAGGGGTTTCTTGGCCCAACACTAATGACCATGGCTCAGACAAATCCATCTTCCACTTCAGGCTTCCAGATACTCTGCGAAGGAGACATTCCCCTTCCTGTCCCTGAATGCTCTGCCAGTTCAAGGCAGATCCATGTTTCTGAGGGTTCCTCTTTGGTCATTCTGTCAGGGACAGCCAAGAGGGCTCCAAGCCTGTGTGGACCCCAGGCCTGGGGATCCCAGCCCTGAACTCTTTGCTCTGCCCTTGATGACCCCAGAATAGATCAATTCAGCAACTGTCAATCCATGCCAGGCCAGGGAACAAACACAGCAGTACACAAGATCAACTCGCCTTGGTCCCAGGAGCCTGGATTCCCCAAGGAGGGCTTCACCTGGTCTCTGAAGGGGATTCCAGGGGTTCCAAGATGGCCATGGGTGGATCCCACCAGGTAGAGAGGCCCCTGGAGAGTATCCACTGGCACTGAGCAGACGGAAGATCCCCTCAGGCCTTCCCTCGTGGCTCCACTGTGCCCTGGGGAGAGAAAAGGGCCAGCCACACCGCACCGGGGCCGCAGCTCGGCCACCCAGGAGCAGCAGCGGGCCTAGCCTGGAGCTCAAGCAGCGGCAGGGAGCGGCAGGGAAGCCAGGACTGGGCAGGGCCTGGGGTCCTGGAGTCAGCAGAAGAGCAGCGGGAAACAGCAGGGGGCGCAGCCAGCCCCCTCACCGGACAGGACAGAACAGGAGGCTGGGCGAGGGCGCGCGGGCCTGCAGAGAGGCCTGCACTGCTGTTTGCCGCCCCCCACCCGCCACAGCTCGCCCGCACCTGCCTACCCCGCCCACCGCCTTCTGTGGGCCCAGCAAACTCACTGCGCAAGTAGCGCCTCCCGGGAAGGCAGGGGTTCTGGGCTGGCTGGGCAAGGCGCAGGGGAGTGCATCAGTGCCCCGCTGACTCAGGTACTGAGGGGCTGGGGAGGGGTAGGGGCGCTAGGCAGAGAGGGAGACTGGGGCCCTGCTGCCCGCTGCCACCTGCTGCTTCGTCCAAGGGAGCGGGAGGGGGGCCTGGCGGACAGGCTCCTGGCGGCCTGGTGCTCCTACGCCCCATAGCCCTTGCCCCACAGCCCTCACTCCACTTCTCGGTATCCAGGGAACCCGTGGGGCCCTACTGACATCAAGGGGCCCAGCACCACTGGGCTCGTCTGGACCCCGGAGAGACGCCTGTGCTGACAGGCTTCTTTTCCAGAACTTGATGGAAGATTTTGTCCCTCAGAATCGCCGGGCTCCCCAGCCTGAGAGGCGCTGGCTCAGCCCGCGCAGCCTGGGCCCCACTGGGCCCCCTCCACCTCAAGTGCCTTTTACCCAGGAGCCCCAGGATACCATTTTTTTCTGGCCCATGGACCCCTTTCCCCCCACCCCCACCCCCACACCTCTACTTTGGGCCTGCAACCACCCTGGGATCACTTCCATCTCCGGCCCCCTACCCCTTGTTGGTGGTCCTTGTCCACCTCCAGGCATGACCCCTGGCCCCTCTCACCTCTGGAGTTACTGAAACCCTTCCACTTGGGGGCCACTGGCATCTGTGATCTCAGACTCCCGGGACTCCCCTCCACCTTGGAGCTCCCTACCCTGTTTCCTCTAGGAACTGCTGTGCCTAGAGCACCGAAACCCCACATTCTCAAGCCAGCTGTCTTTGGGCCAAGGACTCAGGTATCCTCAGGGACCCTCCTTTCCAGGGCACATACTCCTCTCTGTGCAGGAGAGACCAGAGAGAGCAGGCTTGGGGATCCTTCACTCCAGCTGGATGGAGGGGCAGAAGCTGGGGTGTGTGTGAGGGGGTGCTGACAGGTGGCCTCCCTGGGTATGGAGCTTCCAGGAGGAAACTTCAGAGTGAGGCTATGATGTGGAAGCCTCAGGAAGCACTGGCTGCACAGACTCCAGGCTCCTGGCTTGGGCAGTGGGCATTTAGTGGCCAGAGCCCTACAGGACCAACCCTGTCCAAACCCACCCCACCATGGCCGGCTTTTTTGTCTTTAATTTGCACAGCAACCTTTTCTCCAGTATGAAATTGAAAGCTTTGCTTTGGAAAGTATTGTGTCCAGGAGGCTCCTGGGCATCCACTTACTTTATTTCCGGAGGCTAGTTGAGGAGGGTGGAGTCTTTGGGACCTTAACAGCAGGTCTCCTGATCCTTCCTGACTTCCTTTTTTTTTTTTTTTTGATTTATTTATTTGAGAGAGAGAGATAAAGAGCACACCACAGAACACATGCAGGCACAGGTGAATGGGCCAGGTGAATGGACCTGTGCCAAAACAAAGAGTCAGATGCTCAACCAGCTGCAACCACCACCCCCCATCCACCTTTTACAGATGGGTTACATCTACACACTGTTAGGCGCTTTGCCTGGACCCGGCTAGTCTTACAGCAGTCCTAGGACACTGTCTCTTGCCCAGTGTCTCTGGTCAGTACCAACCCATGCCTCAAGTGTGGGAATGACTTCTTCCTGACTCCTTTTTTTTTTTTTAAGATTTTTTATTTTATTTTATTTATTTGACAGAGAGAGATCACAAGTAGGCAGAGAGGCAGGCGGAGAGAGAGAGAGGAGGAAGCAGGCTCGCTGCTGAGCAGAGAGCCTGATGCGGGACTCGATCCCAGGACCCTGAGATCATGACCTGAGCCGAAGGCAGCGGCTTAACCCACTGAGCCACCCAGGCGCCCTTCCTGACTCCTTCTTAACTCCCTGTCCAGCCTGGGTTGCCCACCCCCCTCCAGGCTGTCCTAGTTGTATATATTGGATCTCTGTAGATAGTGGGCACCATCAGATCCTCACCTGTCGTGGCCGGCGCAACAAATCAACCAGGAACATGAGGGTAAGAGGATGAAGAAAAGAACTCGAGAAGCAGAGAGATGGGGGACAGGAGGAGCACTGAGGAGGATGTCCAACAGTGCTAAGTTTATTCAAAGTCTTAAGGCCATATATATAGTGACATTACATCTGTGTTTAGTTAAGCAACTATTGTTCCTCATGACGCCAAATGGCTGATGCCAGTACAAATACAGCAAACCTGAAAGTAAATTATGGGTTGTACTAAGGCAGCAAGGACCAGCAACGAACTTTTTAGCCCAACCGAATTGTTCTCATTTGTTTAGTAAGCGTGTGGGAAGTCACGTAGGCGAGCGCACAACACATAGCACAGACTCTTGCCCAGTGCTACTGAACTTTTCCCATCCTAAACCTTTTGTTAGGTTATTTGGACTTTAAAGGAGGCACAAGTCAGGGTCTGGTTTGGTTCTCGTCTCAAGCCTTATTGCGGCCTCCCACACTCACCGAAATGAGAACATGGCTCAGGGTTATGGAGTGAATATACCCTTTAGGAAACATTAAAGGACATAGCATAACTGGTCCGGGGTCACCCAGCCTGTGAGGGGCATGGGTGAGATTCAGACTGCACTGGGTGCCACAGCCATTTTCAGCTCACCTTAGTGTCCAACCTGGTCCCAGAAGGTTCCTGCTCAGGACTTTGCTTTGTGCTGAGCTGGGCTTGCTTCCTGCCTTTGAAGCCATTTTCACAGTGTATCCCCAGCCCACCTTCTCACATTGAGCATCAGTGCTGCCTTGGCTGGCCTCTGTTGATCGTGCCATTCCTCTCAATCCCTCTGTCACTCCTCCGGCCCACTGTCCTACTGCCCTCTGTCCGGTGGGCCAAGTTCTGAGTTTCTTACCTGCACTTCCTCTTAACTGTGCTCTGTTGAAATCCTCTCTAACAGGGAAGACCTGCTCATCAGAGCAGCTTGATTTGGAATCCATCTCCCGTGGAGGTCAGAGCTTCTGACCATCATGTCCCCAGCCTCAGCACTGGGGATGCCTGCCCAGCCTATTCTGGGTGCTCGTGGAGCTCTGGGATCTTGGAGAAGATTTGCCATGAAAATAAGCATTTATACATAACACGGAAGAGAAGATTTGAGGAAATTGAGTGAGTGTCATCTGGTAATGTTTGTGTTAGGATGGTTCTGAAATTTCTGGGCCCTGAGTTACCAAGAACCCTAGGTTGCCCAGCTGGAAGGACCTCAGATAGATCAGCTGGGCTCCTCACCTCATTTGACAGATGGAAAGTTGAGGCCCAGAGCTTAGTGCCACAGAGCAGGAGTGAGGAGAGATGTTAGTGACAGGAAGAAATCATAGGGTAAGCACAAAGTGGCTGAGCCTGGGCTTTGTTTATGCAAATGAGTTGCTAAAACAGTGGGCCTGAGGCTGCTGACTCTATCTAGTGGCCAGCAAGAAGTAACACTAGCCCACACCTTCTGAGGTTTAACTCATGCCAGGAATGATTCTCAATGTTTTATTTGTGGGCACCTGGGTGGCTCAGTTGTTCAGCTGAGGTTATGTTCCCAGGGTGCAGGGATCTAATCCTCACCAGGCTTCCTGCTCAGTGGGAAGCCTGCTTCTCCCTTTCACACTCCCCCTGTGTGTGTTCCCTCTCACCCTGTCTCTCTTTCTCTGTCAAATAAATAATAAAATCTTAAAACAAGAACAACAACACCAAAATGCTTTATTTGCCTTAGGAGATAGGGTCTGTTATGGCTACCATTTTAATGCATGGAATTATGGGCACAGGGGAGCTAAAGGAGTCCAAGGTCACACAGCTTGCAAGTGGAGGAGCCAAGATTTGAACCCTGGGAAGCCTGCCTCCAGAAACTGTATTATTTTTTCCCCTTGTGTATGTCATTTTTATAAACCTTTCCCTGAATTGTAACAGAGATGTGTAAACATTGTTAAGCATGCAGTTTATTGATCATCACAAAGCTTAGGTTCTGAAGCATTGCAACAAGCTGGGGTGGGCTATGATGTCAGAACTGGTTGGAATCCAGTTTCTGGTGCTGCATGATCTTAGGTGACTTACTCAGCCTCAGTTTCTGCACTGAGTTTGGCAGCCTTGTGATGAGTAGAGCGTGTGACAGTGCCTAGCGGGTTTGGTGCCTGGCGAGTGTTTAATAAATGGTTTTCTCTTCTTAATCATGAAAATTCTAAGTTGTGTTGGTTTTGTTAAGCAGTCCGAATACCTTCCTCATCAGTCAGTTGCCGGTCAGTTGCCTGTCAGTCGCCTTGTAGGTACTTGTGATGAGTCACTTTGGTAAATCACTATATATAGCTGAAATATTTGGGGGTAGTTGGGGGACACCCCCCCCGCCCCCACTGCCCCTGCATTGAAAGTCTGTAATTTCAAATGTTCCACCTGTGCCTTTTTTTTTTTTTTTAAACATAACCACTTTGGGACAGTGAAAGTTATATGTCTTCTCCCTTAGGGTTGTGATGGAGCCTTTGGGGACCTGCAACAACTTACTTCCAGTTTCTGTCTGGCATACTGATGGGCCAGAACTTATTTTAACAACATTCCATCACATTCCAGGCACCTGGAAGGAGGAATATGTTGAACTTCTCGGAAATTATTTTTTGGAACTGTTTTTATCCTGAGGAATAACCCATTTAAAAATTGAATGACCTTTATGGTTGACTTTTCCACTCTACATAATGCAAACTGAAAAACTCTTTGTTTTCAGCTGCTTCTGCAGCAGTGGGAAGAGCAAGCCTATGGGAGTCCTCCCCCGGTTGGCCCCAGCACAGAGCTGCATCATTCTACACACCCCTCATGCCTTGTCTCCTTGTCTGTGAGGTGGTAATGATGGTGCAGGGAGCTCCAGGGGTTGTCGTGAAGGTTACAGAGATGGGGGGTGTAAACTTTGAACAGTGTGCCCCACATAAAATGCAGATCTGGTGAGCAGAGGCAGCTGCTCACATTAATTGTTGATGCCAAGGCACTGGAGTTCCACAACAGCCTATGCCTTTCTTTCCTGGGTCCTTTTTGTCTCAGCCACCACCTTAGAGAAAGTGACTCAGCAAGGCTGGTGCTTGTGGAGCCCTCTACATATCCAGCTAATTCACACGGGCGATGCCCTGGAGATAAGGGGCTTTTCCTGGGTGGTAGGACCCCATTTCAGAGGCTTAACTAGCCGCTTTCTCCTAACTGGTCCTGTCATCCAGGGTCAAGTTGAAGGCCTGCCAGGAGACTGGTGGTCTCACCAGAGTTTTCCACTGGAAGCATGAAGGACCCCATGGGGCCTCGTGCAGAATGACATGGGTGTTGGGGGGAGAACAGAGGGGACATCGCCTGTACCATCATGGGCAGGTCACTATATCTGGCTCACGCCGGCTTTCTTCCCATCTGGGAAATGGCAGAAGACCATGCTTTTTCACAGGAGGCATGAGGGTTTAGGGAGGTATTTGATGACTGTGTTGGGGCTGCATGAGTAACAGAGTTGACGGAGGGGCCTTGGAGTCACAGACTTGGGTTCAGGCCCCTGCTGCTGCCACATAAAAGTAGATCACTTGGGTAAGCCATGGACCTCAGTGTCCTCCTCTGTGCACTGTGGATAATACCTAGCATGTAGGTCTGTGAGGGGTACAAAATAGAAGGCCATATTAGGAGCTTAGAGCAGAGCCTGGTACTCACTAGACTGTAGTTTTATGGAGATACTCTGGCATCACTGGTGTTGCAGACCTGGTCCTACCCTCTGGAAACTTTGGCTGTGTGACAGATAGCTTATGAGGCCGTGGCTGACAGAAAGAAGCGGTGTCTGTCTTTTCTTAAGATTAAGGGTACAGAGGGGTGCCTGGTGGCTCCGTCGTTGAGGCATCCAACTCTTGGTTTCAGCTAAGGTCATGATCTCAGGGTGGTGGGATTGAGCCCTGAGGTGTGCTCTGCTCTCAGTGTAGAATCTGCTGGAGGTTCTATCTCCCTGTATTTGTGTGTGTGTGCTCTCTCTGTATCTCTCTCTCTCTGTCTATCTCTCCCTAAAATAAATGAAGCTGTAAAAATAAATAAATACATACATGCATAAGTTAATTAATTATGGGTACAGAAATCAGTGATGGAGCTGGGCTGATGGGACGCTTGGCAGCAAAGACAGGTGCACCCTGCTTGAAGGCTCGGGGGTAGCTGCGGTGTCACCAGTGGTGATGGGGGTGTGAGGAAGTTGCCTCGTGCAGCATCCAGAGAGGAACTTAGATGGGGGGGGCGGTTCCAGGGAGTAAATGCCCATGGGTAGGAAGCATCTTCAGATGAATGTCAGAGGGTGTCCTCATGGATGGGGAGGCACCCTTTCTCCCTGAAGCTGCCCACGAGTGGAGGTGTGCCTGCTGGGGACATAACTAAATCATTGGGGTTTAGCCTCCTAAGCTGTTAATTTATGAAGATGTGGCCAAGACCTTGTCTCACTGCTTTTTAAAGAGAAGTAAATTAAACTGTTGTTTGGGATGGTGTTGTCTTCCAAAGGCTCATTCAGAGTCAGTGGCAGAGCTGCTGTGGGCTTTCCAACTTGTCTTGAAAGCCTGGTCCAGGCAAGGGTGAGGGATATTCCCATCTCTTGGGGTCTCTTGCCCTCTCTGTTTATGGCAGAACGTGGTTTTGTGACTGGTAAATAAACAGGCATCCTGTGCAGATCCTTCAGCTCTTCGTGTGGCTGCAGTAGAGGAAATTCCCATTCACTGGGCGCAGACTGTGTCTGGACGGGCGGTGTGGCGGGGCTCTCACTGAGCATTCTCCTTTCACGTAATCCCCGACCAGATATGAATTTTGTGGTGTTGCCACTTTCCTGCTGGCCAGGAGGGAAGTTGAGGCCCAGGAAACTTACACTTTCTCGCTGTGGTAAGCGGCAGAGCCATGTCAGCCGGTCCAGGCCCTGGCTTTCAGGTCTGTTTGCTGTGAGCATTTCCTCTTGTGTTTCCAGCTTTTGGCCTGTTTGACCTATCAAACTACTGATGGTGTATTGATAATTCTAATACTCTCGACATTGTGAAAGATTAGCTCTTCACTTTGTGCTAGAAATGTTTCTTGCTGTATTTTTCTTTTAATTAAAAAAAAAAAAGTCAAAGTCCCACGTTTCTGCCCATTTGAATCTCCCTGAGTCTCCCTGTTGTGAAGTGGTTGGGTTTGGGGATTTCTAGGGCAGGGGCCTAGTTGGTGGTGGCTTTGCCTGGAGGAGCCCATGGCTCAGGACTTAGAGTGAGGACTGGAGCAGTGTGAACTGTGGCCTGAAAATGTGTTCATGTGTGCTGAGGTGGTGCCCAGATTCTTTTGGAGGATGAACTGAGGTTTTGATCAGTAGGTTAGAGAAACACTTGATGGAATAACACTGATAATTTTGTTTTTGTATTCAATCCTAATTTTGTGTTTTCGTTTTCGTGTAGTGCAGTGTGCTCTATGTTCTAAGAAAAAATTGGCAATCAATTCATACAGTATCATGATTTAATAATCCTTCCTCACTCACCGGGTCATATTTCAGGTTTTTATATGTAGTTTTTATATCTGTAGTTCTGTTTCTGAATTCTGCATTTTGATTCATTCCTTCATTTTTAAATTTCTTATTTTAAAGATTTTATTTATTTGAGAGAGAGAGAGAATGAGCTAGGAGCGGGGGCAGAGGGAGAAGGAAAGGGAGACTCCTCACTGAGCATGGAGCCTGATGTGGGTCTCAGATCCCAGGTCTCTGAGATCAGGACCTGACCCAAAGGCAGATGCTTAACAGACTGAGCTACCCAGGTGCAGCCACATTCCTTCATATTTTTATTTTTACTCCAGTGCTGCACTGTTTGGCTGGTTGCTTCAGTTTCTGGGAGGGAGGGAGATGACCCCCTCCCCTGTTCTTCTAACAAGTTTGCTTTTGCTGCGTTGACTGGAGAAGGGCCAGGCTTCCTGAAGATGAGTAGGATGATTCAGTGACACCCAAAAGGCAGTGGCTATCATTGTTCCCACTGTGCTTCAACAACTTCACCCACTGACTCTTTGATGATGGCAGCCACCAGCAAATCTTCTGCAGAGGACTGCTGCCTTGGGATGCTTTTCTTGTGGTGCTGGACTTCATTCCCCCTGGCAGCCAGTACAGCTAGGATTAGAACCTAGGAAAAGTCCCATTAGAACCCAAGAAAGTGGGGTGCCTCAGTGGCTTAATCGATTGTGTGCCTTTGGCTCAGTTCATGGTCTTAGGGTCCTTAGATCAAACCCTGCACTAGTGTCCGTGCTGGCTGTGGAACCTACTTAAATTCAACAAACAGAAATCAGCCCAAGAAAGTACAATCCTTTGTGTTGTTCTATACTGTGGATCAGATTTTATTTTTCTTTTCTTTTTTTTCTTTCTTCTTTCTTTTTAAAGATTATTTATTTGTCAGTGAGAGAGCACAAGCAGGGGGAGCAACAGGCAGAGGGAGAGGCAGGCTTCTGGTTGGGTAAGGGGTCTGATGTCGGACTTGATCCCAGGACCCTGTGATCATGACCTGAGTCATGTTAGGCTGCTGCCTAACAGACTGAGCCAACCAGGCATCCCCCAGGATCAGACTTCAATAACCCTACCAGATTTCTTTAGCTTTGACATTTTAAAGGACAATGAAAGCTAGCTAAACCTACACCAGGATTCTGCATCTGCTGGGGCTGTGCTGTCCGGGCCTATGTGCCTCCTGTTCTTCTAACCCCATCAATTCCACCCATGTTTTAGCCAGAGAACTGTAGGCAGGTGTGGGTGTGTCACTGAAAGCTTTGACTCATCATTCATATCTTTATTGTAAGCTTATAATCTTTATTTTTTTCTTTTTTTGGGGTAAGATTTTATTGATTTGTTTGTTTATGAGAATGAATGGGGAGCAGAGGCAGAGGGAGAAGCAGACTCCCTGCTGAGCAGGAAGTCTGACATAGGGCAAGATCCCAGGATTATTTATGACCTGAGCCCAATGCAGATGCTTAACCGACTGAGCCACCCAGGCGCCTCTTTATTTTTCCTTTATTGATTATCTGCCTTTCTGAGGCAGCGTTCTACCTGGGTTTTCATAACTCCACACTAAGGTATTCTTCCACTAGTGTGGCCTGTTTTGAGGTAATTCCTATACATTCTGGCTATGCTGCTAAATGATGCTATGATCTTGGACTCTTTTTTTTTTTTTAACCTCTCTGAGCCTTGGTTTCCTCTGTGCTAATGTGGATAATATACCCTCTCTTGCAGATGTGTGGAGGGCCATGGCTGACTTGGATGCAGTTGGAGTCATCTCACGGCACATGGAATACACAATTTATCTTGCTTCCTGTCTCGCTAACGACATCTTGGTTTTCATGCTGTCTTAGAACAAGTAGAACTTGACTTACATGTAAGTTGTGAATTCACGTACTTTTGACAGAGGTGTTATTTTAGTTTAGTTTAGTTTAGTTTAGTTTAGTTTAAAGCAGGCTCCACACCCAGTGCAGAGCCCAGTGTGGAACTCAAACTCACCACCGTGAGATCAAGATCCGAGCTGAGATCAAGAGTTGGCCGCTCAACCAGCCTAGTCACCCAGGCATCCCTTCTGTTTATCATTTTTCAAAAAATGTGACAAGTAACACTTTCTCTGCTTGGACCTGTCCTCACACCTGCTATGCTGGTCTGGGGGTCAGACGTGTAGCTGGTGTGGTGCTGGTGATGTTGAGCAAG
This sequence comes from Mustela nivalis, assembly GCF_964662115.1. Lineage (NCBI taxonomy): Eukaryota > Metazoa > Chordata > Mammalia > Carnivora > Mustelidae > Mustela > Mustela nivalis. The sequence continues at coordinate 110,937 of NW_028135085.1, forward strand.
ACAGTTGTTAAGTCTTTTTACCCTAATTGCTGTTGTCCTATTATTTCCTTTTTTTTTTAAGATTTTATTTTATATCGTGGTGATATATGCTAAAACTGTTGCTTCTGGTCCTGCCTTAAAACTTGAATATGTAGGGCATTTTTTAAGGATTCATCCCTGGAGATACAGTATTTGTTTTTCTCTGTCTGACTTATTTTGCTTAGCACAATACCCTCTAGGTACATCCATACTGTTGTAAATATCAGGATCTCATCCTTTTTGATGGCTGAGTAATATACCATTGTGTGTATGTACCACTTTGTCTTCTGTTGCTGGACACTTGGGCTGCTTCCATATCTCGGCTATGGAAAAAAAAAATGCTGCAGTAGGCTTAGGGGTGCCTCTGTGCTTTCAGAATGTTGAGTCTGATGTGTCAACTGCCACAACAGTCTTGGCAACTCAGGAAGGGAGCCAGGTGCAGGAGGTAAGAGGAGGAGTGCAGCTTTAGGCAATCTGAGTTGAGGTGTCTGTTGGACGTGCAGGTGTAGGTTCTGGTTGGACAGTCAAAATGTAGGAATGGGTGCTTGGGGGAAGAGAGATGCAATCATGCTGTTGCCAAGGGATATATTCCTTGTAGAGAGAGTGACAGTTAAGGATTTAGGGTAATTCCTTCTTTTCTTGGGCAGATAAAGGGGAAGAATAAAGGAGTAGTGGATGGAAGGGGAGGGACGTGGCTTTGATGCCAGGAAGGCATTTTTGCACAGATGTCTAGAGAAGAGAGATTTCAAGGAATGAAATGTCAGCAATGTTCGATGATGTGAAAAGTTGCAAAGCAGCTTGATTAGGGGGTGGGGGTAGATCGAGGAGGTTGTCACTGAGTACTGAAAGAAAATGGGAGGTGAGTAGTGGAGTCCTAAGCCAGACATAGAGATAGAGTGCCTGGGCGTGAGACCATGGAGGTCACACACAAGAATAGCCTTTTAGAAAGTTTGATGGTAAAGACACAGACGATCATAACTCCAGACATAGCTTGGACAAGGGTGGGTTTTACAGGCTGTGTTTACCTATTTGCAGGTTGACTGAAGGGAGATGACAGATGGTGCATGCTGCTGGATGTTGTGGGTTGAGATGGGATCAGGTATACAGAAAAGCACACAGAGAGGAGTGTATGGATGCCCTGACTGCTTCTGTAGAACACAAGGCCAACATTAGGCATGGAGGGAATGGAACGTGGCTCAAGGAGATGTGCAGTCTCAGATACAGACCACATGGCTCAGAGTCTTACAGGGCTCTCCTTGCCTCCGCGTGGCCCTTCTCACAGGGTTTAAGTTTTGAAGAGTCCTTTTGTTTCTCTGGGTTTGGGGTGTGACTGGAGAGACATAGCAGAGAGCAAGGGCTGAGGAAAGACCAAGAGGGCAGGAACTCACAGAGGGGAGTGTACTACCCTCTCTGCCTTTTCTGGTATGGGCTCTCTCCTGATCTGGATGGACGGATGACCTGCCATTACTTCTTTTAAAAATGCATTTGGCTTTACCCTGCCAGAAAGCAACACATGTTTATTGAAGAATAGTGGGAAACCCCAGAGAAACTGAAGGAAGAAAATAAGCACTCAGCTGAAGACAACCATTCAAAAGTTCTGGCACCTTTTCCTCCCAACTTTCACTGAAGTTGAACAGATAAATGTATATATATGAAGTGATTTCTGGGAAAGACCAAAAAAAAAAAAAAAAAGATACCAACAACAAGAAAACAAAAAAGAGAACAAAGCAGAAGAAAACGGTGTTCATTTTCTTCCTGAGGCTGCCCTTCCTCGATACTGCTACTTGGTTTTACTACCTGCTTTTCTCCCTGGGCTTTCTTGACAAAACATGGTTCCACTACTTTTACCTTCTTCAAAGTGTTTCAGAGTCGTTTGCTTTCAACATGGAGTTTGAGCAAAATGGACTATTGTTTTAAAATATTCTATCATGTGTGCTGTAATATCTCATCCTGGACATGATACAAATGCTATGATAAAAAGAAGAGATGCTTTTAAAGTGATCACCAGAGTTGTGAAATTCATTGGCATGATCCTTTTTTTTTAAAAAAGATTTTATTTATTTATTTGACAGACAGAGATCACAAGTAGGCAGAGAGGCAGGCAGAGAGAGGAGAAAGCAGGCTCCCTGCAGAGCAGAAAGCCCAATGCGGGGCTCGATCCCAGGACCCTGGGATCATGACCTGAGCTGAGGGCAGAGGCTTAACCCACTGAGCCACCCAAGCGCCCCGACATGATCCTTCTTTTGAGGGTCATAATTCGTTTAATTTTTTTCTGCTCCAGCTTAACCTTCGCAGTCTTCAGTTGTTATGTGCATTAGACACAGTATTAGCAGTAGTGGCAGTAAAAATACTCCTGTCACCCTTTACAGGTACCATTTTACTAGCATCTCCTTACCACTGTAGCAGCTTTAAACCCTGTTTCCACCCTGTTCATTCCTTTAAATGCCTTTTCCTTAAAACCTTTTCTTAGTTTTTGGTGTTCTATAGCTTTACCACAAAATGTTTAATTGAAGATTTCTCATCTTGCTTGGTATCTGTGCATTTCCTGTATTTCTGGATTTATCATTTCTGTAATATCCTCAGCTGTTTTCTTCTGAAATTTTGACTCTGTCCTTCTGCTGTACTTCCCAGGATTCTTATTTAAACCTCCCGTCTGTTGTTCGTGTCTCTCAAGCTGGCGTTCATCCTCTTCTCCTGCCTCCTTGTGTTGCATTCTGGGGAATGTCTTCACTTCTTGGTGCAGTGTTGTGAAGTCCTTCATTCGGGGCTCATCTACTGCCCCACCATTCTGGTGTGTTTTCTGTTGTGTTTTACGTCTCAGTGATTTTTGGTCCCTGTTTAACTTCCTTCAGTTCCATGTTCACACTTGGCCTGTTGCTTTTGATAGGCTCTTGATCCTTCTTTATTTTTAAACCTCTTTTGTGTTCTTAAACAATTAACATGTAATATTTTCTATTCTGTATCTGATCATTCCAGTGTCTAAAGTCTTCATTTTCCCTCAGTCTTCTGTCTCTCACAGTGGCCTCATTTCTTGCATGCTCTGTGAAGGGATTTTGAGACCAGATTTATTGGAACATAGATGTAATCTCTTTTAATTCTGTTTTTTGGTGGTTTTTGTTTGTTTGTTTGTTTGTTTGTTTGTTTGTCTGTCTGTTTTTTCCTGGAGGGTTTGTCTTTCCTTTGCCAGGAGGCTGGGAGTGTTCTTGGTTGGGATCACTTTGGTTCCATTTGAGGGTCCTGGTTTATTAAGGAAATCTCAGGATCAGTTCCCCCAACTTACCGTGTGGTGGGAACGGGGTCTGGAGGGCACAGGCCTGTAGAGATCCTGCAGTGAAAATGGCATTTGTTCTCTGGCACCCTGATTTGTTTCTCTTGAGCTTGTTGCTTACAGATCAGGTTTTGGCTCACTTGTTTCTGCCACCTCCCTCTTCCTGCTTCCTTTCCTACCATTTTCTAAGTCCTTTGCTAGTTTTCCGATGTCTTCTAAAGCCCAGAAATGTTTTGTGAATTCCATTTGCCATCACTAATTGCAAGTCTCATCCTGCAGCAGGAAGGCCAGAGCCAGACACTGTAATGCTCTGCCTCCCACAGAGGAGATTTTAATACCCTCTCCTCGTGTTCAGAAATTCTAGATTGGAGATGGAGTTATGGATACATTACCATCTACAGAGGATTAGTTGCCTATATAATAGAACAAGTATGCATTATTCTAATCTTCCTAAAACTTCCATTTTGCATAATAAATATGAATGAATAAGGAACCCGCATTACTTTAGTTTATGCAGATGTTCGCTTTCTGTCTCTGGCTTTAGATGGTAGGTTGTCATTTGTATGGTTCATTCTGAAAATTGGGTAACTTCATTCTTATTTTCTACATGTTGGTGCCATATAAAGTGATGATTTATGGAGATTCAGAGGTAAATATTTATCAACATCTAAATAATTGGGGAAGGCTTCCTTTACAAAAGGTAGAATTATTAAGACCTGTTTAATCACAGAAGGGATATCCTGTAAAGCTAGCCCATAAATAAAAAGTGGATCAGAAGAAAGCAGAGAGAGGAGAGAATTTGGAAGGAGCACGTGGAGGGACACCTACTGCCTATCCCTGTAAGTCAGGGGCAATCTGGAAGGGAAACCTTGTTAAAGGAGGCAGTAGTGTTTAGATGTAATGAGCTACTGGAAACCTCACAGTGTTCTGGTGAAGCAAGTGGTGTGCAATCAAGTCCGCAGCCCAGTTGAAGTTGTGGCTTCAGGCAGCAAGCGAGCAGGCCTTTCTGTCTGCCTTTATCTCCAGTGGGAGCGACTTGTCCTCCTTGAAGTCAGCCTCCAGACATCTTTTCCTGTCGCTACACATCTGTGCATCACTGAGAATTTCTGCGGTTGCTGCTTCATGGAGATGTTTGTCAGTTTTGGGTTTTGTTTGTTTTGTTTTGTTTTTTACCGAGGTTCACTTGCTAACTTTTCTCTTCTCTTAAAAAAAAAAATATTTAATCTAGGGGTGCCTGGGTGGCTCAGTGGGTTAAAGCCTCTGCCTTCGGCTCGGCTTGAAGGCATGATCCCAGGGTCCTGGGATTGAGCTCCACATCAGGCTCTCTGTTCAGCAGGGAGCCTGCTTCCCTTCCTCTCTCTCTGCCTGCCTCTCTGCCTATTTGTGATCTCTGTCTGCCAAATAAATAAATAAAATCTTTAAAAAATATATGTGTTTAATCTAGGGGCACCTGGGTGGCTAAGTGGGTGGGTTAAGCCTGTTTCTTCAGCTCAGGTTATGATCTCAGGGTCCTGGGATTGAGTCCTGCATCAGCAGGGAGCCCTCTTCCTCCTCCTCTCTCTCTCTGCCTCTCTGCCTACTTTTGATCTCTCTCTGTCAAATAAATAAGTAAGTAAATAAATCTTTTAAAAATATATATATATAATCTCTTCCAGGAAGAGATTATGCTGAGTGAAAAAAGTCAAGCAGAGAGAGTCAATTATCATATGGTTTCACTTATTTGTGGAGCATTACAAATAGCATGGTGGACAAGGGAAGATGGAGAGAAGGGAGTTGAGGGAAACTGGAAGGGGAGGTGAACCATGACAGACTATGGACTCTGAAAAATAATCTGAGGGTTTTGAAGGGGTAGGGGGTGGGAGGTTGGGGGAACCAGGTGGTGGGTATTAGAGAGGGCACGGATTGCATGGAGCACTGGGTGTGGTGCAAAAACAACGAATACTGTTACACTGAAAAAAAAATATATATATATTTCATCTCTTATTACCATGTATTTCAAATGGTAGTGAGGGATGATGGTGTGGGACCCCATGAAGTGAATTTACACTGCCATCTTGACCACAATATAAGTGTCGTACACAGCCGTCCTGTGTCCCCTTTCGTTCTGAAATGGATTCTCTCTTCCCAGCTGTTATCAATAGAAGACAGGGGTCTTTGTTCTTGTAGGTGACTTGTCCAAGATCGCACAACTTTCGAGGTTTAACCTTTGGTCTGATTGTAGGACCCATTTTCTTTAACTCAGTGCCATGCAACCTACCATGTAGGACTCTCAATACTCTCCTGCTTTTGAAGCTGTACTCCACAGGCCACATCTACCAGTGCATATCTATTTTTGTCTAGTTCACTCATTTATTGCACACATTTACTGGATGCCAGCTATGTATTTCAGGCACCTTTCTAGGTGCTGGAGATATGGCAGTGGGCAAGTCAAACACAACCCCCTGCCCTCATTGAGCATGTTCCATTTCCTACTACTGGAAGCATCCACCAGGAACAATGGACTTATGCCAGAAGTCCAGCAATGATATGAGTTCCAGAAATTTCTGAATGGTTCTTTGTGGAAGTGATGATTTGGTGGCAGCCCTCAAGGTAGCTACCTGCACAGGCAAAAAAAAAAAGGAGGGCTGGTGTAGAAATGCCTGATGAATGGGCTTCAAGGTCAAATAACTGAGCCAGGTCTTTAAGGTCTTATTTAGCTCGGAGATTTTTCAAGAACTTTCCATAATACATAAGCATATTATAGAAAAAACACTATTCAAAGCACACTGTAAATTTGGAGGATGATTGTCTTTGCATTATTTTTGTGATTAAATGACAGTTGATGATACAGGCACTGTTGTAAGTCACTTATCCCTGTGCAAACACTTTGTGGTAAATTCTTTTATCATCCTTATTTTTCAGAGGTAGAGACTGATGCAAAGGGAGAAGTTTGGTGGTTCTCCACTGGCCACAGCTAAGCAAGCAAAAAGCAAAAAGCAGAGCCTGCATTGGAACCAGGCACTGTGGCTCCAGACCCCAACTCTTCACCCTTGGGCTTCTTGCAGCACGCCTGATTTCTTGTCACTAAGAACTTGGTGCAGGAGTTTAACGGTACCTTTAACTTCTAGTTTTTCTTTCTCAGAACTGAATCTGCATTGCAGTGCATCTCTGCATAAACATGTGTTTAATTTTGTCACCTTTAATTTTGTTTTTAGGTAAGATCTGAAGGAGTCAATCTGTTTCTTCTGTGGCTTCAAGCACTTCAGACAAACTTTGCAGAAGAGCAGGTGCTGATTTTTGCTTGCCTCGTGCCTGGTTTCCCAGCGATCATGTCATCCAGAGGGACCTGCATGGTGGAGACACTCATCAGTCCTAGCCCTGGTGTGGCGGATGGTGAGGAACATTTTAGCCAGCCTTACAGGTTGAAATGACTCTGGAAGTTCTCTTGAGGGATTCCTCAGCTTGTCATGATCCTGAATAGAACCCTTTATTTCGTAGATGGGTTTGGAGGAGGAATTATCCCCTGCTCTTGTTCACAGTAATGTCTTACAGACATTAGAATAGAAAGAATCAGAGCCTTTTTTATATGCAATGAGGATGGGAGACATTTACTGAAGTGGTGGAAACAGGAATGGAAGGGAGGACTCAGATGTTGGGAACAACAGGAAGTGGAGACACATCATGTATCTGGAGTGTTTCCTTGGCTGTGAATGAAATTTAAATCTGCCATCCAAAACTACTGTTTATTGTCCTCAGCATGATTGTTTCACGAGTGGACATTCATCTGCTCACCCAGCCCTGTATTTTCATGCCGCATTCATGGAAAGACAGTAGCTGCCTCCTGGGAAAGTCATGGCAACCATCTGTGTCCCATGAGTTTTTAAGGAACTTGCCAGTTAGGGCCAATGATTGATTAATGCACATCACTTTATTGCCCAAAGACAGGTATTTGATCCTTAGGCTGACCGAAGCAGAATTTGGCAGAGAGAAGAATAGTTTAGAGGGAGAGGTGGCTTCATGGGAGTTTGTACCGTATTTCCAACCCCTTGATGCTCGCTGGCCTGGAGTGTAGCGTGAGCAGGTTCCAAAAAAGGGGCAGATGTATTTTAATGAAGGCCATTTTTTAAAAACCCTTTGAACGTTGGTGAAAGAACTCCTTTTTTTCCCCACTCTGGAGCAAAGATATATCCACAAGAATCACTCCACTCTTGCCGGCCATATCAGGGGAAAGGATCGCTGAGGACCAAACATGCTTTTTCCTTCAAGTACTATTGAACTGTATGGTTATTCAGGTAAAAGCAAAATCTTGGATAATTCAGGAATGGTCTTTCTCTTGATAGGAAAGAGGAAACATTTCTTATTTTCTCCCAGCTCATTCATATTTTGTATGTTTGCTTGTTTGTTTGTTTGTTTTTTGAGTTGACTCTTTATGATATTTCACTAGAACTTGAATATGTGCTATATCACATCAGCAAAGACCTGGCATACATAATATTTTGTGTGACAGTGTATGTCAAGCAAACATTTCAGTTCTCCCATCTGCTTTTATATTACCATATTCACACAGAACACTTCACTTCTAACACTGTGGCTGAGGCTGTGGATTTTTCCCTCACCAGGCAACTCTGCAACACCAGCTGGGTGTCCTGTAGTTTTACTCAGCTTTGACACTGTCTGCCTTGATATGGCATCTGATCCCACAGGTTAAGGGCTCAGTCCCGTGAGACTGTTCCATCACATTCAGGTGCCAGTCATAAGTAGGAGGAGCCCAGGTTACCCACAACTTCTCTACAACTTGGCTACAAATCAGAGGTTCCTTCAACTCCTCCTCCGGTTCAACTGAGTGGCTCGCAGAACTCTGGGAAACATTTGTTTTCATTTGCAATTTATGAAAGATATGATAAAGGATACAGATGAACAGTCAGATGCAGAGACACAAAGGGCACAGTCTGGGAGGGTCCCAAGCACAGGAATGTCTATTCCTGTGGAGCTGGGTTTTATCCCCCTCATGGTACCTGGATATGTTGACTTACCTGGAAGTTTCTTGAAACCCCTGCTATGAGGATTTTTTAAAAAAGATTTTATTTATTTATCAAAGAGAGAGAGGGGGAGAGAGCGAGCACAGGCAGACAGAATGGCAGGCAGAGGCAGAGGGAGAAGCAGGCTCCCTGCTGAGCAAGGAGCCCGATGTGGGACTCGATCCCAGGACGCTGGGATCATGACCTGAGCCGAAGGCAGCTGCTTAACCAACTGAGCCACCCAGGCGTCCCTGCTATGAGGATTTTTATGGAGGCTTCCTTACATAGATGTGCTCTGCTTTTAGCCCCCTCCCCTCTCTGGGGGAATGTAGGGGTTGGGGTGGGGGTGCCGAAGATTCTAAATTCTAATCATGGTGTGGTCTTCCTGGTGATGTGTCCCCACTGAGGAGCCATCTCGGAGCCCACCCAGAGTTGTGTTATTAGAACAAAATATTAAACTCAAAATGGATGGAAGACCTCAATGTAAGATAGGAATTCTTGCCAGTTTTCTTAAGGTGATTCTTTCTCTCTGCTATCCCTCAAGATTCTATCCTTGCCTCCCTTCCTGACTGCACTGTCCTATTCGGCAATCTTGCCTATTGGGCAGGTGGAATGGACCAGTAGGGTCAAAATGCACAGCTTCTAGAAGGCAAAGGGATACTCCAGTCTGCTCTCAGGACTTTGGAGTCTTTGTGTTTTTGGTGCTGGTGAAAGGAAATGAGAGAGGAGAGCAGACAAGAAAGAATGCTAAGTCATTACAGAGAACTGGTAGGATAAAATACAGGCATGATGAGTAGAATGAGTTTAAAAACATGATACCATTGGGTGATTTTTTTAATACTCAGTAAGAATATTTTTAACAAAGTGAACCATTTAGTTTTGAAATATTCATTCTTAGCATAATTTGAGTTTTAAGATAGGATTACATTACATGATTGTCAACATTATTTGTCACCATGACTTTTTTTTAAATTTCGGATAGGAATTTTAATAAGATAGCATTTTATTTCAGTAGACATTTAAGTTAAAATTTAAATGTATATATGTTCTTTCCCACATATTATCCAAAGGCTACAAATTAGAGTGGAAGAATAAGGAGAATCAAGATACTTGTTTTAAAGTTCTTTTTACACTGTTTTGAAAATATTGTCTTCCTCATTTATTTCCATCATTTACCATGTTAGCAAAATCTACAAACTTGTACTTGGTAAGTACTGATTGGGCTGGGTATAGAGGATGTCCACAGGGAAGCTGCCATTCTCTTTCAAAGTGACCTTTGTTTATTTTTAAGCAAAATAGTCACTTTATTCTTATATTTAATGGTAACTTTATTGTAAGAGGTTTAAAGTTTCCTAATAAATGATTTTACCTATTTGTACAAACTATTTATTTGTACCTCAGGAAGACTGTGGCTCCTAAAATAATTCAACATGTGTCATGATTCTTCTTGGTATAATTATATTTAAAATTAAGTTTTAAAATTTTAATTTTTAATTGAAACTGTTTATTGAAGGCAGTGTTTATTTTCTCATGCAAAGATGTTGAAATAAACATTCTCGTTGAAGTCTTCTCTTAACGGTGTTGAGGTATGGTGACCTCAGACCCCAGACCTTGCCCAGTGGTGAGGCAGACCATCCCAGGCCATGCAACTGCCCAGAGTAGCCCTTCCTTATACCCTGAATCTTTCATCCACTACGTGCTACTTACAGCTTCTTATGGAGGGGCCAATATTTGGGCAACTGTGCAACCTAAGGGCAGTAAGCTCCAGAAAGGAAGGAAACATGAGGGAATTTCTAGTTTCACTGCTCAGGGTTTTTTGGGTTTTTGTTTGTTTGTTTGTTTGTTTTCCCCTATGAAAAATGAAGGCTCACAGGACATAAGTATCCCTTTGATTGGTGCTGGGTGGGGAAGCAAATTTTCTTCTCCCTATTATTGGAAAGCAGGCAAAATTAGTTAAAGTGAATAATCAGAAACAATTTGGGAGGGAAAGAGATCACAACAGGCATTAATCCATGTGGTGAATGTGGACTACTAATTCAGTTGTCTTTGGGTGTTTACTTACATACACACAAATGTGCATGCTTGGATCAGGGGAAAGCAGCAAAAACTTGATGCCTTTTGAAATATGTAGAAGTACTAACCTTTAGAGGTACCGGGCTGTGTATTTGTTAGCTATCTGTATATGGGTATTTTTTTCAGAACTTGATTCTGATTTGATAAATAGTCTATATTCACTGTGGAAAACATAGTATACTTTAATATATTGAATTAAAGTTCTTTATTGAGAACTTGTCTGCCTCATGCAAGTGCCTCCAGGTATATAAAAGGTGGGAGGTCGGGGTACCAGGTGGTGGGTAATATAGAGGGCATGGATTGCATGGAGCACTGGGTGTGGTACAAAAACAATGAATACTGTTATGCTGAAAATAATAAAAAAAAAAAGAAAGTAAGAGAGCTGGACATACAGCAAGTAGTAGCTCAAGTCCAATACCATGTAACTTTTTGTATTGATTATGAAATTTAAAGGAGAAAGGGACTTTTTTTATTATTCTATTTCTTTTCAGTGTTCCAGAATTCATTGTTTATGCACCACACCCAGTGCTTCATGCAATATGTGCCCTCCATAATACCCATCACCAGGCTCACCCAACCCCCTACCTGCCTCTCTTCTAAAGCCCTCAGTTTGCTTCTCAGAGTCCACAGTCTCTCATGGTTTGTCTCCCCCACCAATTTCCCTCAACTCACTTCTCCCCTCCATCTCCCAATGTCGTCTGTGTTATTCCTTATGCTCCAGAAGTAAGAAACCATATGATAATTGACTCTGCTTGACTTATTTCACTCAGCATAATCTCTTCCAGACCAGTTCATGTTGATACAAAAGTTGGGTATTCATTCTTTCTGATGGAGGCATAATAATCCATATTGTATATGGACCACATCTTTATCCATTCATCCATTGAAGGGCATCTTGGTTCTTTCCACACTTTAGTGACTTTGGCCATTGCTGCTATGAACATTGGTGTACAGATGGCCCTTCTTTTCACTACATCTGTATCTTCTTGGTATATACCGAGTGCAGTTGCAGGGTCATAGGGCAGCTCCATTTTAATTTTTTTGAGGAATTTCCACACTGTTTCCCAATGTGGCTGCACCAAGAAAGGGACTTGTTATTAATTCTGTGGAGCTGGTCAAGTCAAAATTCAAAGATGAATTTTTTCAGACATAAAGTAGTTTATACTGATTCTATTCTTCAGATTCATCGACAAGGAAAAGGCTATAAAACTAAAGTCCCATGGATTGGATTAGGGTAGTATTGGATGTTAAAGTACCTGAAATGATGAAGAATGTCTGTACATTCTTCTAGATTTGTTTCAGTCCTAAAATATTAAATTAGTTATAATGTATGTGAAAATATCCTTACTATTAGAATTGCTTATCCTTTCTCAAATTTTCTAGTGGCTTAGTACTTAGTACTTCCACCGCTGTATGCCATAGCTATAATAAGCAAGCAGTAACAGGAGTCACCATCCCACCTTTGTCAGGTCACAAGGCAGAATCAGAAACAAGTCTACCAAAAAATGTCATCCCTAATAATTTCTGGTACTTTAATTTTAAAGTTTTAGTTGATATTCATCCAATCAAATATAGAGCTGAGGTATATGTTTGTGAGAAATTGAACTGTTTAGGGTGGTGGCTTACACTCACTCCCCTAATCATGTATTCTGTTTCCTTCCAGACATCCCCCATTTGAGACCAGCGCCAGTGTATGTACATTACTACA
>NW_028135084.1:0-123000 GCF_964662115.1 Mustela nivalis
AGGGAGACTGGAAGGCAGTAGCACAGGCTTTTCTCTCTGGATTGTGTGTCCAGGATGGCCTTGGAATGCAGGTGTGGTCTCATGGGTCCATGGGAGTCTTTTCCTCTCTATGGATCCTGGTGGCTCTCCATAGTTTGGTGGCTTTTTCGGGGAAGGGGAGAGTGATGTTTTCCACCTTATGGGTGCCACAAAACAGCGATTCCAGAGACGGGCTCTGGTTCATGGCATCTGGGACATCACAACAAGTGCTAGGATTTGGGCTTAGGGGCATATTAGGCCTGCAATGCGGGTTCATGGTGGTGCAACAGAGAAGGATTGTTTGAAAGCATGCTCAGGCTGAGGGTCACAAGGCCTGTTTGCCTCCAGGGCATCCCTGAGGAGTTTGTGTGGTCTCACTGGACTTGTAAATGACTCCCCCTTTGAGGGTTGAACACCCATCCTAACAGCCAAGTTTCCTGATATGAAGGAGGAGTTCTCTATTGTGCTTCAGGATGCCCCATTATCAGGGATTCCAGCAAAGGTCTGGGGACAGGTGCCTGAATACCAAGGATGGGTAGAGATGAAATACTTGAGCCATGGCATTCCCAAATACTAGATGTGGGGCTCAAACTCTGGTGACTGACACTAGGTCTGGGCTCAGGCTCTGTCAGACACAGAACTAGTGGCCAGGGCAACCTATAAATCAGGGTCCCTCCGATATAGGGCCGAGCAGATTGATCCTCATGTGGGGTTTCTGGCCAGACTCACCAGGCACTTGTTTCTATCGGGAAGGCAGAATGCTGTGTTGTGTCTCCATAATTCGCTATCAAGAAGGCTTGGGGACCAGTCGGGTGAGGAAGGAATTGTAAACACAAGCTACAGTTCAATTCACTGCCAAGCGGAAGGCTGTTCCTGTGTCCAGCAGCTTTTTCGAGATATCCAGCACCTTAGTAAGGGAGGACGTCAGATATTTGCTCACACTGGAGTTTGTGTCTATGATGACTGACAAATGGAGGGGTGGCGTCAAGAAGCCATGGAGGGATTTTCACGTTGAGACTCATGAGCTGCTCCAAATATCAAGGTTTCATTCTACTGGACAGGTGGAGTGTGGTTTATTTGCTCCAGGGTCCCCCATGTGGAAAGTTTGGGTAGCAGAGCTCTACCGCATGGATGCCTGGAATGTTCAACTTCATTGACCATTGCAACTGAAGAACATGGCAGCTTTATTCTGGTGTCTCTGTAGCAAAGTACCAAGTCCTTGATTTGACATGGAATCTCTTGCAGATGGGCCACACAGCTGGTTTGTTACCAGGTAGATCTTAGAATGTGCTGGTGGCTTAGTAGTTGTGCAGGAATCTACTACTCTGGGATTTTGCACAGATTGTAGGGCACGGTTTCCTTCTGGGGACAGGAGATGTTCTGTTGTGTGGCCCAGCCACCACATGTTGTATCATAAGTTCGCATTCTAGAACAGGCCTCTGAGGACACATGTCTGAAAACCGAATCAATGGTTCCAATGACGTCCTAGGGGCATGTTAGGTTCATTATTCTGACTCAGGACCATTGACTTGGCTGTGTTCCTGGATGTAGGAGATCAGGGTATTTCAGACTGTGCATTTGTGTTCAGAGCGGCCGCCGAAATTGGGGTAGGCCCAGAGGCCTTGTAGGTTTCTCCTAATCTAGACAGTTTGGGCAACTGTGATGGAAACAGTTTCCTTGTGGATGGCAGGGACAGTCCTGCAGTGTGGATCCGGAGACCCCATCCTGGAGGGCATGTGTGCCATGGTTTTGGTAGATAAGTCTGCAAACACAAATTCGAATTAGGGTGAGTGGCGAGGTGATCACAGGCCCAATGCATATACCTTGAGAGCAGCTCATCTGGAACTGTAATTAGGGTGAATGGAAGGCAGTAGCACAGGCTTTTCTCTCCGGATTGTGTGTCCAGGATGGCCTCGGAATGCAGGTGTGTTCTCATGGGTCCATGGGAGACATTGCCTCTCTATGGATCCTGGTGGCTCCTCATAATTTGGTGACATTTTTGGGGAAGAGATGAGTGCTGTTTTCCATCTGAAGGGTGCACCAAAACAAAAATTCCAGAGATGGTCTCTGGGTCTGGGCACCTCGAAAATCCCACCAAGTTTTATGATTTGAACCTACAGGCATACCAGGCCTGAAATGAGGGATCATTGTGGTGAATCTGAGAGGGATTTTTTGAAAGCATGCTCAGGGTGAGGGTCACAATGCCTGTTTGTGCCAAGGGTAGTCCTCAGGAGTGTGTGTGGTGTCATTGATGTTGTAACTGGCTCCCCCTTTGAGGGTAGAACACCCATCCCAAAAGCCAGGTTTATTGCCATGGGGAAAGAAGAGTTCTCTATTGTGCTTCAAGTTCCCTAATTGGCAGGGATCCCTGCCAAGGTCTGGGGACAGGTGCCTGAATATCAAGGATGGGTAGAGATGACATACTTGGGCCATGGCAATCCCAAATGCTAGATATGGGGCCTGCTCTCTAGTGGCTGAAACTCAGTCGAGCTCAGGCTCTGTCAGACACGGCACTAGTGGCCATGGCAGCCTATAAATCGGTGTTGACTCGAGGGCCGACCTGATTGATCCTCATGTGGGTTTTCAGGGCAGACTCACCAGGCATTTCTTCATTCGATGGGGAAGGCAGAATGCTGCATTGTGGCCCCAGATTTCCCTATCAAGAGGGCTTAGGGACCAGTCAGGTGAGGATGGAATTGTAAACACAAGCTATGGTTCAATTCAGTGCCAAGTGGAAGGCAGTTCCAATGTACAGTGGTTTATTCAAGACATCCAGCACTGGGATAAGGGTGCATGTCAGATGTTTGCTTAGACTGGAGTTTGTGTCTATGATGACCGACCAATGGAGTGGTGGCATCAAGAGGCCATGGAGCAGTTTACACGCTGAGGCCTGTGAGTTGATCCAAACATAAGGTTTCCTTCTACTGGACAGGGGAGGTCTGGTTTGTTTACACCAGGTTCCCCCATGTGCAAAGTTTGGGTAGCATAGTACTCGCATGTGGATACTGGAAAGCACACCTACATTAACCATTGCACCTAAGGAACATGGCAGGTTCTTTCTGGTTGCTCTAGGGCAAAGTACCAAGGCCTGGATTCTAATGAAGTTGGGTCACAATGCAGTTTTGTTACCACGGAAATCTTACTATGTGCTAGTGGCTAAGGGGCCATGTATGATTAGTCTATCCTGATGGTTTGACACCGGTCGAAGAACACGGTTTCTTTCTGGGTATCGGAGATGTTCTGTTGTGGGGCTCACGGACCAAATGTTGTATCATAAGTTGGTATTCCAGAACAGGCCTCTGAGGACAGATGCCTAAAAACTTCATCTAGGGTTCCAATGAAGTCCAAGGGGAATTTCAGGTTCAATCATCAGACTCAGGACCATTGACTTCGGTGTCTGCCTATATGTAGGCAACCAGGGTGTTTCTGACTGTGCCTTTGTGTACAGAGTGGCCTCCAATATTGGGGTGGGCTCTGGGGCCTTGCAGGTTTCTCCTAATCTTGAAGGTTTAGGCAAATTTGTGGGCACGGTTTCCTTGGGGGTGGCAGGCACAGTCCTGTGGTGTGGCTCCAGAGACTCCATCGTGGAGGGCATCTAAGCCATGGTTTTGGGAGAGAAGTCTGCAATCACAAACTCGGATTAGGTTGAGTTGCGAGGTGATCGTAGGCCCAATGCATAGACCTGGAGGGCAGATTGTCAGGAACTGTAAATCACGTACCTCGAAGGCACTAGCACTGGCTTTTGTATCTGGATTGTGTGTCCATGATAGCCTTGGAATGCAGGTGTGTTCTAATGTTTCCATGAGAGTATTTTCCTCTCTATGGATCCTGGAAGCTCCCAATAGTATGGTGGCTTTCTCGTTTGAATGGAAGAGTGCTGTTTTCAATCTTAGATGTTCCCCAAAAAGGGATTCCAGAGAAGGGCTGTGAGTCTGGGTGCTTGGAAAATCCCACCAGGATTAGGATTTGGGCCTAGGGGAGTACCAGGCCTACAATGTGTGACTTGGAGGTACAACTGAGAGCGTTTGTTTGAAAGCATGCTAGTCTGAGTGTCACAATGCCTGATGTGATTAGGGCAGCCCTTATGAGTGGGAGTTGTCTCCTTGGCCATGCAGCTGGCTACCACTTTAATGTAGGACACCCATCCCAACTACCAGGATTCCTGCCATGGAAAAGGAAGAATTCTCTATTGTGCCTCAGGTTCCCCCATTAGCAGGTATTCTAGCAAATGTCTGGGGACAGATGCCTGAATACCAAGGATGGGTAGAGATGAGGGACCTGAGACATGGCCAGTCTCACATGCCTGACTCTCTGAGTAGCTGACATGAATTGAGCACTCAGGCTCTGTCAGAAACAGAACTAGTGGTCAGGGCTGAGTATGAATCAGGGGTCCCTCAAGGGCTGAGCAGATTGATCCTCATGCAGAGTTTCTGGGCAGAATCACCATGCCCTTCTTCTTTCTAAGGGGAAGGCAAAAAGCTGCGTTGTGGCCCCAGAATTCCCTATCAAGCGGGCTTGGGGACCAGTAGGGTGAGGATGGAATTGTAAACTCAAGCTAAGGTTCAATTCAGTGCCAAGCAAAAGGCAGTTCCATTGTGCAGTGTCTGATTCCAGATATCCAGCACCTGAGTAAAGGTGAAAGTCAGACATTTCCTCATGCTGGAGTTTATGTCTATGATGACCGATGAATGGAGGGGTGGCGTCAAGAGGCCATGGAGGATTTCACATGCTGGGGCTTGTGAGATGCTTCAAACAGCAAAGTTTCCTTCTACCACACAGGGGGAGACTGGTTTATTTGCTCCAGGGTCCCCCATGTGGAAAGTTTGTGTAGCAGAGCACTCCCACGTGGATGCCTGAAAAGCACACCTCCATTAAAATTGCAGCTGAGAAACATGGCCAATTCGTTCTGGTGGCTCTTGGGCGAATTACCAAGGCCTGGAGTTGACATGAAGTCTCATGAAGATGGGTCATAATGCAGGTTTGTTACCATGGAGACCTTAGAGTGTGCTGGTGGCTAAGGGACCATGTAGGATTCATCTACCCTGAGGGTTTGACACTGGTCAAAGGGCACGGTTTCCTTCTCGGACCAGAGATGTTCTGATGTGGGGCTAACGGACCAAATGTATCATAATTTGGTATTGCAGAACAGGCCTCTGAGGATAGATGCCTGAAAATTTAATCTAGGGTTCCAATAAAATCCTAACGGAATGTCAGGTTCAATCCTCTGACTCAGTATCATTGACTTCAAAGTCTGCCTAGATGTAGGTGATCAGGGTGTTCCAGACTGTGCATTTGTGTACAGAGTGGCAACCAGTATTGGGGTGGGCTCAGGGGCCTTGCAGGTTTCTCCTAATCTGGAAAGATAGGGCAATTTGATGGGCACAGTTTCCTTGGCAATGGTGGGCACAGTCCTGTGGTGTGGCTCCAAAGACCCCATGCTGGAGGGCATGAGAGCCATGGTTTTCGGAGGGAAGTCTGCAAACACAAATGCGGGTTAGGTTTAGTGGCGAAGTGATTGTAGGCCCAATGCATACTCCTGGAGGGAAGCTCCGTGTGAAATGTAAATCGCATGCCTCAAAGGAGGTAGCACAGGCTTTTTTATCTGGATTGTGTATCCACCATGGACTAAGAATGCAGGTGTGGTCTCAGGTGTCCATGGGTGATATTTCCTCTCAAGTATCCTGGCGGCTCCTTATAATGTGGTGGCTTTCTCAGAGAGGAAAGAGTTCTGTTTTCCATATTAAGGGTGTCCCATAACAGGGATTGCAGAGAAGTGCTCTGGCTCTGGGCACCTGGAAATACCCACCAAGGGTTATGATTTGGGCATAGGGGCTTACCAGGCCTCCAATGCAAGTCCTGGAGATACAACTGAGAGCGTTTGTTTGAAAGCATGCTCAGGCTGAGGGTCACTATGCAAGCTTTTGCATAGGGTGGCCCTCAGGAATGGGGGTGGTCTCAATGGCCATTCAGTAGGCTAACACTCTGAGTGTTGGACACCCTTCCGAACTTACAGGAATCCTGCCATGGGGAATGAGGATTTCTCTATTGTGATTCAGGTTCCCTCATTGGTAGGGATTCCAGGAAAGGTCTGGGGACACATGCCTGAATACCAAGGATGGGTAAAGATGACGGCTCTGTTCCGTGGCCAGTCTAACATGCGGGATATGGGCCCCGCCTTCTAGGTGGCTGACACGAGGTCGGGGCTTAGGCTCTGTCAGACACAACACTAGGGGCCAGGGCTGTCTATAATTCAGGGTTCCCTCAAGGGACAAGTAGATTGATCATAATGTGGAGTTTCTGGGCAGACTCACCAGGCCCTTCTTCTTTCTATTGGGAAGGCAGAATGCTGTGTTGTGGCTGCAGAATTCCCTATAATGAGGGCTTGTGGACCAGTAGGGTGAGGATGGAATTGTAAACCCAAGCTATGAATAAATTCAGTGACAAGTGAATGGCATTTCCAGTGTGCAGCGGCTGATTCGAATATCCAGCACCTGAGTAAGCGCAGACGTCAGATGTTTGCTCAAGCTGGAGTTTGTGTCTATAATGACCGACAAATGGAGAGGAGTTGAAAAGAGGTCATAGAGGATTTCCCACACTTGAGCTTGTGAGATGCTCCAAACAGCCAGGTTTCCTTCTACAGGACAGGGCAGTCAGATTTGTTTGCTCGAGAGTCCCCCATGTGGAAAGTTTGGGTAGCAGAGCACTCCCACATGGATGCCTGGAAAGCACACTTCCACTGAACATTGCAGCTGAGGAACATGACAGGTTCTTTCTGAAGGCTCTGGGGTGAAGTACCAAAACCTGTAGTTGACATGGAATCTCATGAAGATGGCTCACAATGCTGGCTTGTTACCAGTGAGATCTTAGAATCTGCTGGTGGCTACGGGCCAAGTAGGATTCATCTACCCTGAGGGTTTGACACAGTTCCAAGAGCACGGCTTCCATCTAGAGAAAGGAGATGTTCTATTGTGGGGATCAGGGACCATATGTTGTATCTTAAGTTGGTACTCCAGAACAGGTCTCTGATTACAGATGCCTGAAAACCTAATCAGGGGTTACAATGAGGTCATAGGAGCATGTCAGGTTCAATCTTCTGACTGAGAAACACTGACTTGGGTATCTGCCTGGATTCAGGTGATCAGCGTATTTCAGACTGCACATTTGTGTCCAGAGGGGCCTCCAGTATTGGGGTGGGCTCAGGGGCCTTGCAGGTTTCTCCTTATCTCGAAGTTTTAGGCAAATGTGACGGACACATTTTCCTTGGGGATGGCAGGCACAGTCCTTTGGTGTGGCTCCAGAGACCCCATCCTGGAGGAAATATGAGCCATGGTTTCGGGATAGAAGTCTGTAAGCACAAACTCGGGTTAAGGTTAGCGGTGAGGTGATCGCAGGCCCAATGCATAGACCTGGAGGGCAGCTCGTCTGGAACTACAAATTAGTTGCCTTGAAGGTGGTAGCACAGGCTTGTGTATCTGGCTTTTGTGTCCAGGATGGCCTCGGAATACAGGTGTGGTCTCATGGATCCATGGGAGATTTTTCCTCTCAAGGATCCTAGCGGCTCCCTATACTATGGTGGCTTTCTTGGCGAAGGGGAGAGTGCTATTTTCCATCTTAGGGGTGTCCCAAAACAGGGATTCCAGAGACAGGCTGTGTTTCTGGGCCCCTGAAAAATCCCACCAGGTGTTATGATTTGTGCTTAGGGGCATATCAGGCCTGCAAATTTGGATTCTGGAATGCAACTGAGAGTGTTTGTTTGAAAGCATGCTTATGTTGGGGGTCACAATGCCTGCTTGTGTCCAGGGCGGCCCTCATGAGTGGGCGGGTTATCATTGGCCATTCAGCTGGCTACCACTCTGAGGTCTGGAAACCCATCCCAAGAGCCATCATTCCTGCCATGGGGAAGGAGTATTTCCCTATTGTGCTTCTGGTTCCCCCATTGGCAGGGATTTCAGCAAATGTCTGGGGACAGATGCCTGAATCAAGAATGGGTAGAGATGACAGCCCTGGGACATGGCTGGTCTCACATTCTGGAGTTGGAGCCCAGTCTCTGGGTCCTGACACGAGGTCAGAGACGAGGTTCTGTCAGACTCAGCGCTAGTGGCCAGGTAAACCTATAAATGGGGTTCACTCGAGGGTCGAGTAGATTTATCCTCATGTAGGGTTTCTGGGCAGTCTCTCCAGGCTGTTTTTTCTTGCTATGGGGAAGGCAGAATGCTGTGTTGTGGCTTCAGAATTCCCTATCAAGAGAGCTTACTGAACACCAGGGTGAGGATGGAATTGCAAACCCAAGCTACTTTTTTTTTTTTCAAGATTTTATTTATTTGTCAGAGAGCGAGCGAGAGCAAGCACAGGCAGACAGAGTGGAAGGCAGAGTCAGACGGAGAAGCAGGCTCCCTGCGGAGCAAGGAGCCTGATGTGGGACTTGATCCCAGGACGCTGGGATCATGACCTGAGCCGAAGGCAGCTGTTTAACCAACTGAGCCACCCAGGCGTCCCGCCAAGCTACTTTTAAATTCAGTGCCAAGCATAAGGCAATTCCAGTGTGTAGCAGCTGATTCAAATATCCAGCACTTGAGTAAGTGCAGATGTCAGTTGATTGCTCACGCTGGAGTTAGTGTCTATGATGACCAACAAATGGATGGGTGGCCTCAAGAGGCCATGGAGGATTACCCACCCTCAGGCTTGAGATACTCCATACAGAAAAGATTCCTTTTACCGTACAGGGGAGTCTGGTTTGTTTCCTCCAGGGTTCCCCATGTGGAAATTTGGTATCAAAGCACTCCCGCTGGATGCCTGGAAAGTACACCTACATTGACCATGGCAGCAGAGGAACATGGCAGTTTCATTCTGGTGGCTCTGGGCCGAAGTACCAAGGGCTGG
Organism: Mustela nivalis; assembly: GCF_964662115.1. Lineage (NCBI taxonomy): Eukaryota > Metazoa > Chordata > Mammalia > Carnivora > Mustelidae > Mustela > Mustela nivalis. Next base: position 8,899 of record NW_028135084.1, read on the forward strand.
AGTTGTCATGGAGTCTCATGAAGATGGGTCACAATGCTGGTATGTTGTCAGGGAGATCATAGAATGTGCTGGTTGCCAGGGGGCCTTGAAGGATTCATCTACCCAGAGTGTTTGACACAGGTCCAGAGCACAGCTTTCTTCTAAGGACAGGAGATGTTCTTTTGTGTGGCTCAGTGACCATATTGTATCATACATTGATATTCAGAACAGCCTTCTGAGTACAGATACCTGAAAACCTATTCTAGTGTTCCAGTGAATCCTAGGAGCATGTCAGGTTCAATCTTCTGTCTGAGGACCATTGACTTGGATATCAGCCTGGATGTAGGTGATATGGTGTGTCAGACTGTGCATTTGCGTCCAGAGTGGCCTCCAATATTGGGCTGGGCTTAGGGGCCTTGCAGGTTTCTCCTAATCTAGAGTGTTTGTTTAATAGTGACAATCACAGTTTCCTTTGGGAAGACAGGTACAATCCCGTGGTGTGGCTCCAGTTATCACAAACTGGAGGGCATGTGAGCCATGGTTTTGGGAGGGAAGTCTGAAAACACAAACTTGGGTTAGGGTTAGTGGCAAGGTTATCACAGGCCCAATGCATAGACATGGATGGCAGCTCTTCAGGAACTGTTAATCGTGTGACTCAAAGGCAGAATCACGGGCTTTTTTCTCTGTATTGTGTGCAGGATGGCCTCAGAATGCAGTTGTGGCCTCATGGGTCCATGGGAGATTTTTCCTCTCTAAGGATCCTGGTGGCTCCCAATAGTTGGTGGCTTTTTCGGGGAAGGGAAGAGTTCTTTTTTTCATGTTAGGGGTGCCCCAAAATATGGATTCCAGAGACCGACTCTGGCTTTGGTCCCCTGGAAAATCCCACCAAGTGTTAGGATTTGGGCCTAGTGGCTTACCAGGCCTGCATGCAGGATCCTGGAGGTGCAACTGAGAGGGCTTGTTTGAAATCATTCTCAGGCTGAGGGTCACAATACTTGCTTATGCCAGGTGGCCCTCATGAGTGGGCGTGGTCACATTGGCCATGCAGCTGGCTCCCACTTTGAGGGTTGGAAAACCATCCCAACAGCCAGAATCCTGCCATGGGGAAAGAGGAGTTCTCTATAGTGCTTCAGGTTCCCCCATTAGCGGGGATTCCAGCAAAGGTCTGGGGACAGAGGCCTGAATACCAAGGATGGGTAAAGATGATGGACATGGGCCATGGCCAGTATCAAATCGTGGATATGGGCCCCGATCACTGGGTGGCTGACACTAGGTCTTGGCTCAGGCTCTGTCAGACACAGCACTAGTGCCCAGGGCAGCCTATAAATTGGGGTTCCCTCAAGTGCCGAGCAGATTGATCCTCATGTATGGTTTCTGGGCAGACTCACCAGGCCCTTCTTGTTTGTAAGGGGAAGGCAGAATGCTGCTTTGTGGCTCTAGAATTCACTATCAAGAGGGCTTGTGGACCAGGAGGCTGAGGATGGAATTGTAAACCTAAGCTATGGTTACATTCTGTATCAAGCGAAAGAAATTTCCAGTGTGCAATGTTTGAATCCAATATTCAGCACTTGAGTGAGGGTGGATGTCAGATATTTGCTCATGCTGGAGTTTGTGTCTATGATGACACAAAAATGGAGGGGTGGCGTCAAGAGGTTATGGAGGATTTCCCAATCTGGTGTTTTTGAGATGCTCCAAACAGCAAGGTTTCCTTCTACCAGACAGGGGCAGTCTGATTTGTTTCCTCCATGGTTCCCCATGTCGAAAGATCGGATAACATAGATCTCCCACATGGGTGACTGGAAAGCACACCTTCATTGACCATGACAGCGAAGGAACATGGCATCTGGTGGCTTTGAGGCGAAGAAATAAAGACTGGATTGGACATGGAACCTCATGAAGATGGGTCAAAATGTTGGTTTGTTACCAGGGAGATCTTAGAACGTGCTGGTGGTTAATGGGCCATGCAGGATTCATCTAGCCTGAGGATTTGACACAGGCCCAAGAGCCCGGATTGCTTCTGGGGGCAGGAGATATTCTGTTGTGGGGCTCAGCGGCCATATGTTGTATCATAAATTGGTAATCCAGAACAGGTCTCTGAGGACAGAAGCCTGAAAACCTAATAAAGGGTTTGAATGAGGCCCTAGGGGAATGTCATTCAATCTTCTGACTCAGGATCATTGACTCTGGTGTCTGACTGGATGCAGGTGATGAGGGTGTTTCAGACTGTGCATTTGTGTCCAGAGTGGCATCCAATAATAGGGTTGGCTCAGGTTCCTTGCAGGTTTCTCCTTATATGGGGTTTTTGGACAACTGTGATGGGCAGTTTCCTTGGGGATTGCAGGAACTGTCCTGTGGTGTGACTCCAGAGACCCCATCCTGGAGGACATGTGCGCCATGATTTTGAGAGAGAAGTCTGCAAACACAAACTTAGGTTAGGGTTAGTGGCAAGGTGATCATAGTCCCAATCCATAGACCAGGAGGGCAGCAAGTCTGGAACTGTAAATCACGTAACTCAAAGGTGGTAGCACAGGTAATTGTATCTGGATTTAATTTCCAGAATGGCCTTTATTGCAGGTGTTGTCTCAAGGGTCCATGGGAGATTTCTCCTCTCAAGGATCCTGGCGGTTCTCAATAGTTTGTTGGATTTCTCCGGGAAGGGATGAGTACTGTTTTCCAGCTTAGGCGTGCCCCAAAACAGGCATTCCAGAGATGAGCTCTGGGTCTAAGTGCTTGGAAAATCCCACCAAGGGTTAATATTTAGGCCTAGGGCCATACCAGGCCTGCAATGCGGGATCCTGGAGGTGCAACTGAGAGCGTTTGTTTGAAAGTATGGTCAAGCTGAGGGTCCCAATGCCTGCTTGTGCCCCGGAGGCCATCAGGATTGGGCGATGTCTACTCAGCCATGCAGCCAGTTCCCATTCCTAGGGTTGGACACCCATCCAAAAGCCAGGATTCCTGCCATGGCGAAGGATGAATTCTCTATTGTGCTTCAGGTCCCCCCATTGGTAGGGATTCCAGCTAAGATCTAGGGGACAGATGCCTGAATACCAAGGATGGGTAGTAATGACAGCCCTGGGCCATGGCCGGTCTCACATGGTTAATGTGGGCCCCACCCTCTGGGTTGCTGACACGAGGTAGGGGCTCAGGCTCTGTCAGACACAGCACTAGTGGCTAGGGCAAACTATAAATAGGGGTTCCCTCCTGGGCTGAGTATATTGATCTTCATGTGCAGTTTATGGGCAGACTCACCAGGTCCTTCTATCTATGAAGAAGGCAGAATGTTGCGTTGTGGCTCCAGAATTCCCTATCAAGAGATATGGCAGACCAGTAGGGTGAGGATGAAATTGTAGTCTGAAGCTAGGCTTAAATTCATTGCAAAGCGAAAGGCAGTTCCAGTGTGCAGCAGCTGATTCCAATATCAGCACCTGAATATGGGCGGATGTCAGATGTTTGCTCAGGCTGGATTTTGTGTCTATGATGACCAACAAATGGAGAGGTGGCGTCAAGAGGCCATGGAGGATTTCCCACCCTGGGGCTCAGGGGCCATAATTTGTATCATAAGTTGGTATTCCAGAAGAGGCCTCTGAGGACAGGTGCCTGAAAAGTTAATCCCTCTTCCAATGAGGTCCTAGGGCCATGTCAGGTTCAATTATCTGACTCAGGACCATTGATTTGGGTGTCTGCCTGGATGGAGGTGATCAGGGTGTTTCAGACTGTGCATTTGCATCCAGAGCAGCCTCCAATATTGGGATGTGCTCAGGAGCCTTCCAGGTTTCTCCTAATCAGGAGGGTTTGGGCAACTGTGATGGGCCCAGTTTCCTTGGGGATGGCAAGCACAGTCTTGTGGTGTGACTCTAGGGGCCCCATCCTGGAGGACATGTGAGCAATGGTTTTTAGAGAGAGATCTGCAAACACAAACTCGGGATAAGGTTAATGGAGAGGTGTTCACAGCCCCAATTCAAAGATCTGGAGGGCAGCACGTCAGGAACTGTAAATCAGGTGACTCAAAGCCAGTAGCACAGTCTCTTGTATCTGGATAGCATATCCACGCTGGCCTCGGAATACAGGTGTGGACTCATGGGACCATGGGAGATTCTTCTTCTCAAGGATCCTGGGGGATCCCATTAGTTTGGTGGCTTTCTCAGGGAAGTGAAGAGTGCTGTTTTCCATCTTAGGGGTGCCTCAAAACAGGGATTCCAGTGACGGGCTCTGGGTATGTGCACATGGAACATCCCACGATGTGTTAGGATTTGGGCTTAAGGGCATATCAGGCCTGCAATGCAGGATCCTGGAGGTGCAACTAAGAGCATTTTTTTGAAGGCTTGATCAAGCTGAGGGTTACAATGGCTACTTGTGCCCAGGGCAGCCCTCATGAGTGGGCATTGTCTCCTTGGCCATGCAGCTGGCTCCCACTTTGAGGTTTGGACACCCATATCAACAGCCAGGATTTCTACCATGGTTAAGGAGGAGTACTCTATTGTGCTTTAGGTTACCCCATTGGTAGGGATTACATAAAAGTTCTGGGGACAGGTGCCTGAATACCAAGGATGGGTAGAGATGATGGACTTGGGCCCTGGCCAATCTCACATGCTGGATATGGGCTCATATCTCTGCGTGCCTGAAACTAGGTCTTGGCTCAGGCTCTGTCAGACACAGTACTAGTACTAGTACTAGTACTAGTGCCCAGGACAGCCTATAAATCAAGGTTCCATCGAGTGCCAAGTAGATTGATCCTCATGTGGAGTTTCTGGGAAGATTCACCAGGCCCTATTTCTTTCTAGTGGGAATGCAGAATGTTGCCTTGTGGCTCCAAATTCCCTCTCTAGAGGGCTTGCAGACCAGGAGGCTGAGGATGGAATTCTAAACCCAAGCTATTGTTAAATTCAGTGTCAAGTGAAACGCAGTTCCAGTGTGCAGTGGTGGAAAAGAAAATGCAGAATCTAAATAACGGCAGATTTCAGATGTTTTCTCATGCTGGAGTTTTTGTCTATGATGACTGACAAATGGAGGGGTTGTGTCAAGGGCCATGGAGGATTTCTCCTGCTGGTGCTTCTGAGATGCTCCAAACAGAGGGTTCCCTTCTACTGGTCAGTGGCAGTCTGGTTTGTTTGCTCCAGGGTCCCACATGTGGAAAGAATAAGTAGAAGAGCACTCCCACATGGATGCCTGGAAAGCACACCTCCACTGACCATATCAGGTGAGGAACATGGCAGGTTCATTCTGGTGGCTCTGGGGCGAATTACCAAGGACTTGAAGTGACATGGAATCTCATGAAGATGGATCACAATACTGTTTGTTTGTTACCAGAGAGATCTTAGAATGTGCTGGGGGCTAAGGAGCTGTGCATAATTCATATACCCCGACCCTTGACACAAGTTGAAGAGCACGAATTCCATCTGGGGACAGGAGATATTCTATTGTGGGGTTCAGGGACCAATCTTCTGACTCAGGACCATTGACTTGGGTGTCTTCCTGGATGGAGGTGATCAGGGTGTTGCACACTGTGCATTTGTGTCCAGAGTGGCCTCCAATATTGGACTGGGCTCAGGGGACTTGCAGGTCTCTCCTAATCTGGAGGGTTTGGGCAACTGTGATGGACACAGTTTCATTGGGGATAGCAGGATCTTTCCTGTGGTGTGGCTACAGAGACCCATCATAGAGGGCATGTGAGCCATGGTTTTGGGAAAGAAGTCTGCATACACAAACTTGGGGTAGGGTTAATGGCGAGGTGATCACAGGCCCAATGCATAGACATGGAGGGCAGCTCGTCAGGAAATGTAAATAGGATGACTCGAAGGCGGTAGCAAAGACTTTTCTCTCTGGATTGTGTGGACAGGATGGCCTCGGAATGCAGGTTTGTTTTCATGGGTCCATGGGAGATTTTTTCTCTCTAAGGATCCTGGCGGCTCCCAATAGTTTGGTGCCTTTCTCAGGGAAGGGAAGAGTGCTGTTTTCCATCTTAATGGTGCCCCAAACAGGGATTCTGAGACGGACTCTGGGTCTGGGCACCTGGAAAATCCCACCAAGGGTTAGGATTTGGGCCTAGGGGCATACCAGACCTGCAATGCTGGTACTGGAGGAGCAACTGAGAGTGTTTGTTGGAAAACATGCTCAGGCTGAGGATCACCATGCCTGCCTGTGCCCATGTCGGCCCTCAGGAGTGGGCATGGTCTCCTTGGCCATGCAGCTGGCTCCCACGCTGAGGGTTGGACAACCAATATTCCTGCCATGGGGAAGGAGGTGTTCTCTATTGTGTTTCAGGTTCGCCATTGGCAGGAATTCCAGCAAAGTTTGGGGGACAGATGACTGGATACCAAGGATGGGTACAGATGATGGCCCAGGGCCATGGCCGATCTCTCATGCTAAATATGGGCCCTCAACTCTGGGTGGCTGACACGAGGTCGGGGCTTAGACTCTGTCAGACACAGCACTAGTGGTCAGGGAAATCTATTAATCAGGGTTGCCTCGTGGTCTGAGTAGATTGATCCTCATGTGCAGTTTCTGGGCAGACTCAACAGGTCCTTCTTCTTTCTATGTGGAAGGCAGAATACTGCGTTGTGGCTCCAGAATTCCCTATCAAGAGATATTGTGGACCAGTGTGGTGAGGATAGAATAGTAATACAAAGCTATGGTTAAGTTCAGTGAAAAGCAAAAGGCAGTTCCAGTGTGCAGCTGCCGTTTCGAATATCCAGCACCTGAGTAAGGGTGGATGTCAGATGTTTGCTCACACTGGAGTTTGTGTCTGTGATTACCCACAAATGGAAGGGTGGCGTCAAGAGGCCATGGAGGATTTCCCATGCTGGGGCTTGTGAGATGCTCCAAATAGCAAAGTTTCTTTCTACCGGACAGGAGAAGTCTGGTTTGTTTTCTCTGGTTTCTCCATGTGGAAAGTTTTGTAGCAGAGAACCCCACAGGGATGCCTGGAAATCACCCCTCTATTGACCATTGCACCTGAGGAACATGGCAGGTGCATTCTGGTGGCTCTGGGGCAATATATCGAAACCTTGAGTTGACATGGAGTCTGATGAAGATGGGGCACAATGATGGTTTGTTACCAGGAATATCATTGAATGTGCTGGTTGCTAAGGGGCCATTCAGGATCCAAATACCCTAAGGGTATGACACAATTCCAGGAGCATGGCTTCCTTTTTGGGGAGGACATATTCTGTTCTGTGGCTCAGGGACTATATATTTTATCATAAGTTGATATTCCAGAGCAGGCCTCTGATGACAGATACCTGTAAACATAATCTAGTGTGCCAATGAAGTCCTCGGGGCATGTCAGGTTCAATCTTCTGACTCAGGAGCATTGACTTGGGTGTCTGCCTGTATGGAGGGGATCAGGGTGTCTCAGACTGTGCATTTGTGCCCAGAGCGGCCTCCATTATTTGGCTGCGCTCAGGGGCCTTGCAGGTTTCTCCTAATCTAAAGGTATCGGGCAAAAGTGATGGGCACAGTTTCCTTGACGATCTCAGGCACAGTCTTGTGGTGTGGCTTCAGATGCCAGAACCTGGAGGTCATGTGAGCCATGGTTTTAGGAAGGAAGTCTGCAAACACAAACTCAGTTTAGGTTAATGGCAAGGTGATTGCAGGCCCAATGCATAGACCTGGAAGGCAGCTCGTCAGGAACTGTAAATCCGATGACTCAAAGGTGATAGCACATGATATGTATCTGGATTGTATGTCCAGGATGGCCTCGGAATGCAGGTGTGTTCTCATGGGTCTATGGCAGATTTTTCCACTCAAGGATCCTGGTGGCTACCAAGAGTTTGGTGACTATCTCGGGGAAGGGAAGAGTGCTGTTTTCCATCTTAAGGGTCCCCCAAAATAGGGATTCCAGAGATGGGCTCTGTGTCTGGGCCCCTGTAAAATCCCACCAGGGTTAGGATTTGGGCCTAGGTGTGTACTAGGCCTGCAATTCGGGGTCCCAGAGATGCAGTTGAGAGCGTTTGGTTGAAAGCATGCTCAGGCTGAGGTCACAATGCCTGCTTGTGCCCGGGTAAGCCATCATGAGTGCACATGGTCTCCTTGGCCATGGAGCTGCCTTCCACTTTGAGGGTTGAGCAACTATCCCAACTGTCAGAATACCTTCCATGGGGAAGGAGGAGTTCTCTATTGTGCTACAGGTTTCCCCAATGGCAAGGATTTCAGCAAAGGTGTGGGTACAGATGCCTGAATACCAAGAATAGAAGAGAAGACAGACTTGGGCCATAGCTGGTCTCACATGCTGTATATGGGCCCTGATCTCTCAGTGGCTGACACTAGGTCCTGGCTCTGGCTATGTCAGACACAGCACTAGTGCCCAGGGCAGCCTATGAATCAGGGTTCCGTCTAGCACCGAGAAGATTGACCATCATATGGAGTTTCTGGGCAGACTCTCCAGGCCCTTTTTCTTTCTATGGGGAAGGCAGAATATTGTGTTGTAGCTCCAGAATTCCCTCACAATAGGGCTTGTGGACCAGTAGGCTGAGGATGGAATTGTAAACCCAAGCTATGGCTTAATTCAGTCAAACTAAAGGCAGTTCCAGTGTGCAGCGATCGAATTGAAATCCAGCAACTGAGTAAGGGCGGATGTCAGATGTTTGCTCATGCTGGAGTTTGTGTCTATGATGACTGACAAATGGAGTGGTGGCTTCAAGAGGAAATGGAGGATTTCCCACGCTGGGGCTTGTGAGATGCTCCAAACAGAAGGTTTCCTTCTACCGGACAGGGGCATTCTGTTTTTTTGTTTCAAGGGTCCCCGCCAATTGCAAAGTTTGTGTAGCAGAGCACCCCCGTATGGTTGCCTGGAAACCACACCTCCACTGACCATTGCAGCTTAGGAACATGGCAAGATCATTCTGGTGGCTCTGGGGCGAAGTACTAAGGGCTTATTTCTACATGGAATGTCATGAATATGGGTAACAATGCTGTTTTGTTACCTGGGAATTCTTAGCCTGTCATCTGTACACATCCTTGGTATTAAGGAAACTTTCCACAGACCTTTCCTGTAACCCTGCCAATGGGGGAACCTGAAGCACAATAGAGAACTCCTCTTTCCATTGCAGGAAGCCTGGCTGTTGCAATGGGTGTCCAACCCTCAAATTGGGATCCAGCTATATGGCCAATGAGACTACGCCCTCTCCTGAGGGCCCCCCTGGGCACAAAGAGGCATGATGACCCTCAGCCTGAGCATGCTTTCAAACAAGCCCTCTCTGTTACACCATTAGGATCCTGCATTGCAGGCCTGGAATGCCCCTAGGCCCAAATCCTAACACTTGGTGGGATATCCGGGCACCCAGACCCAGAGCCCGTCTCTGGAATCCCTGTTTTGGCATAAGCCTAAGTTGGAAAACAGCATTCTTCCCTGTTTTGGAGCACCCCTAAGATGGAAAAGAGCACTCTTTTCTTCTCTGAAAAACCACCAATCTATGGAGATCCACCAGGATCCTTAGAGAGGAAAAGTCTCCCATTGAACCATGAGACCACGTCTACATTCAGAGCCCATCCTGGACACACAATCCAGATAGAAAAGCCTGTGCTACCAGCTTTCAGTCACCCTAATTACAGTTCCTGACGTGATGCCTTCTAGGTCTATGCATTGGACCTGCGATCACCTTGCCACTATCCCTGACCCAAATTTGTGTTTGCAGACTTCCCTCCCAAAACCATGGCTCTCATATCCTCAAGGAGGTGGTCTCTGAAGCCTTACCACAGGACTGGGCCTGCCATCCCCAAGGAAACTGTGCCCATCACAGTTCCCCAAAGCCTCCAAGTTAGGAGAAACCTGCAAGGCCCCTGAGCCCACCCCAATATTGGAAGTGGCTCTGGATGCAAATGCACAGTCTGAAACACCCTGATCACCTACATCCAGTCAGACAACCATATCAATGGTCCTTAGTAAGAAAATTGAACCTGATGGGCACCAAGGACATCATTGGATCTCTAGATTAGGTTGCCAGCATCAATCCTCAGAGGCCTGTTCTTGAATACCAAGTCGGGATACAACATATGTACCCTGAGCCACAAAACAGAACATCTCCTCTCCCAAGATGGAAACTGTGCACATCGACCTGTGCCAAACCCTCAGCGTGGCCCATAGTGACCAATACATTCTAAGAACTCCCTTGTAACAAACCAGTTTTGGGACACATCTGTAAGAGATTCCAAGTCAACTCAAGGCCTTGGTACTTGGCACCAGAACCACCAAAACGAACCTGTCATGTTCCTCAGCTGCAATGGTCATTGGACGTGTGCTTTCCAGTCATCCATGCGGGAGGGCTCTGCTACGCAAACTTCCACTTGAGGGACCCTGGAGGAAAAAAAAACAGACTCCTCCTGTCCATTAGAAGGAAACCTTGTTGTTTGGAGCATCTCACAATCTTAAGCGTGGGTAATCCTCCATTGCCTCCTGAAGCCACCCCTCCATTAGTCGTCATCCTAGACACAAACTACAGTGTGAGCAAATATCTGACATCTGCCCTTACTCAGGTGCTGGATATCTCGTATAAGCTGCTGCACATTGAAACTGACTTCCGCTTGGCACTCAATTTAAGCATAGCTGGTGTTTACAATTGCATTCTCACCCTATTTGTCCCCAAACCCTCTTGATAGGGAATTCTGGATCCATAAGGCAGCATTCTGCCTGCCCCACAGAAAGAAGTGCTTCGTGAGTCTGGCCAGAAACCCTACATGAGGATCAATTTACTCGGCCCTGGAGAGAACCCCAATATATAGACTTCTCTGGCCACTAGTGCTGTGTCTGACACAGCCTGAGCCCAGACCTCGTGTCAGCCACCCAGAGAGCGGGGCCCATATCCAGCATGTGAGAACGGCCATGGCCCAAATCTGTCATCTCTATGCATCCTTGGTATTCAGGCATCTGTCCCCAGACCTTTGCTGTAATCCCTGCCTATGGGGGAACATGAAGCACAATAGATATTTCCTCCTTTCCCATGGCTGGAAACCTGGCCATTGGAATGTGTGTCCATCCCTCAGTGTGGGAGCCAGAAAATGGACAATGGGAACACGCCCACTCCTGAGGGCCACCCTGGGCACAAACAGGCATTGTAATGCTCAGCCTGAGCATGTTTCCAAACAAGCCCTCTCAGTTGCACCACCAAGATCCTGCATTGCAGGCCTGGTCTGCCCATAAGCCCAAATCCCAACCCTTGGTGGGATTTTCCAGGCGCCTTGACCCAGAGCCCATCTCTGGAATCTCTGTTTTGGGGCACACCTAAGATCGAAAATAGCAGTCTTCCCATACCAAAAAGTCATCAAAATATTGGGAGCCGCCTGTATCCTTAGAGGAAAAATCTCCCATGGACCCATGAGGGCACAGCTACATTCTGACGTCACCCTAGACACACAATCCAGATATAAAAGCCTGTGCTTCCGCCTTCGGGTCATTCCAGTTACTGTTCCTGACGAGTAGCCTTCCAGGTCTACACATTGCCCTGCGATAACCTAGCCACTAAACCTAACCCAAGTTTGTGTTTGCAGACTTCCCTCCCAGAACCATGGCTCACATGCCCTCCAGGGTGGAGTCTCTGGAGCCACACCACAGGACTGTGCTTGCCATCCCCATGGAAATTGTGCATGTCAGTTAACCAAACCCTCCAGAGTTGGTTGAAACATTCAAGGCCCCTGTGGCCACCCCAATATTGGAGGTTACTCTGGACATAAGTGCACAGTCTGAAACTCCCTGATCACCTACATTCTGGCAGACACCCAAGTCAACTGTCCTAAGTCTGAAGATTGAACCTCTCATGCCCCTGGGACTCATTGGAACCCTAGATTAGGTTGTCGGGCATCTGTCTTCAGAGGCCTGTTCTTGAATAGGAACTTATGATACGGCATGTGGTCCCTGAGCCACAAAACACTACATCTCCTGTCCCCAGAAGGTAACCGTGCTCTTCGACCTGTGTTAAACCCTCAGGGTAGGAGAATCCTGCAGGCACCTTAGCCACCAACACATTCTAAGATCTACCTGGTAAAAAAAAACCAGCATTGTAACCCATCTTCAAGAGATTCCATGTCAACTCAAGACCTTGGTGCTTCGCCCCAGAAGCACCGTAAAGAACCTGCATGTTCCTCAGCTGCATTGGTCAATGGAGGTGTGCTTTCCAGGCATCCATGTGGAAGGGCTCTGCTACCCATACTTTTCACATGGGGAGCCCTGCAGAAAACATACCAGACTCTAACTGTCCAGTAGAAAAAACAACCTTGCTGTTTGGAGCATCTCACATGCATCAGCCTCTTGATGCCACTCCTCCATTCGGTCATCAGAGACACAAACTCCAGTGTGGGTAAACATCTGAAATCCACCTTTACAGGTGCTGGATATTTCATTTGTTGGCCACGATAGATACAAACTCTATCATGAGCAGAAATCTGACCCTCGCCTGTACTCAGATGCTGGAGATCTCGAAAAAAACCACTGCACATTGGAACGGCCATGTTCTCGGCACTGAGATTAAGCATAGATTGTGTTTTCTGCCTTCTGTTCTCACACTCCTCGCCTTCAAGTCCCCCATATTGGGAATTTGGGAGCCACAATGCAGCCTTCTGCCTGCCCCCAGAAAAAAGAGGTGCCCTATGGGTCTGCGTGAAACTCCATATAAGGTTCCACCAGCACAGCCCTCTATAGCACCACAATATCATAGGCCACATTGTGAACTAATGCTTTGTCTGACACAGCTCGAGCCCCGACCTCCTGGTAGCCACCTAGATAGCGGGACCCATATCTGGCAGGTGTGACCTGCCTTGACCTGAGTCCTTCATCTCAAACCAACCTGGTTATTCACGTACCAGTCCCAGAACATAGCACAAATTACTGTGCATGGGAGAATCTGAAGCACAAAAGAGTACGCCTCCTTCCTCATAAAAGGAAAATTAAATGTTGATATGGTGGTCCAACCCTCATATTGGGATCCAGGTGCATGGAACAAGAGCAAATGCCCACTCAGGATGGGCATCTGGGCACAAACAGGCATTGTGACCCTTACCCTGATACCCATTTCCAACAAGTCTCCATGGGAGCTGAACCAAAGCCCCACAGAGCCAGGCAGTCAAGCCTCTAGGCCCAAATACTAAGCCTTTGTAGGGTTATCCAGGCACAGGGACCTATAACCCATCTCTGGAATCCCTGTGTTGACAGGAACCGTGAAACAGTAAACCACGCTCTCTCCTTCGCAGTGAGACACCAAACCCTGGGTGCTGGGCAGAATCCCCAGAGAGGTAGAATATTCCATGGACACATGAGGACACCCCACCATTCCAAGGCCATCCTAGACACAATCCAGACAGAAAAGCCTTTGCTCCTGCCTCCCAGCCACACGAATTTCAAATCCTGAGGAGCTGCCCTCAGCGTCTGCAGATCGGGGCTGCCATCACCTCCCTCCTAATTGATACACAATTTTGTGTCTGAAGACTTTGGTCCCAGAGCCCTTAACCACATTCCCTGCAGGATGGGGCTGACAGAACCACACTACATCACTGGGCCTGATCTCTGGATGAAATTCTGCCGTCTCAGTTGCACAAACCCTCCAGATTAGGAAAAGCCTGCAAGGCCCCTGAGCCCACCCCAATTTCATAGGCCACTCTGGAAAAAATGCACAGTCTGACACAGCCTGAGCATCTACCTCCAGGAAGACTCACAGGTCAAAGTCCCTAAGTCCGAAGGTTGAGGATGACATGCCCCTACAACCTCATAAGAACCCTAGCCTAGATATTCAGGCCTCTGTGCCCAGAGGCCTGGTCTTGAAATCCAACATATGATCCGACATGTGGTCCCTGAGCCATACAAGAGAACCCCTCCTGTCCCGAGAAGGGAACCTGGCTCCTGGGAACTGGGTCTAACCCTCAGGTAGGAGAATCCTGCATGGCCACAGACCCACAACCACATTCTTTTTTTTTATATAGATTTTATTTATTTATTTGACAGAGAGAGATCACAAGTAGGCATAGAGGAAGGCAGAGAGAGAGAGAGGAAGAAGCAGGCTCCCTGCTGAGCAGAGAGCCCGATGCGGGACTCAATCCCAGGACCATGAGATCATGACCTGAGCCGAAGGCAGCAGCTTAGCCCATTGAGCCACCCAGGCACCCTCACCACCACATTCTAAGGTCTCCCTGGACACCAAGCAGCATTGTGACTCATTAGACTGAGAACATCCGTCAACTTAGATCACTTGGAAATTTGAACAAAAACCAGCAGATCAAGCCTGCAATGTTCCTCAGCTGCAATGGTCATGCAAGGAAGACTTCCCAGGCCCCCATTCAGAGACCTCTGCTGTCGAATCTTTCTATATGGGGGACCCTGGAGCCTTGTAAGTGGGACTTCCCCTGTCCCACAGTAGGACACCTTGCTGTTTGGAGCAGCTCACAAGGTCCTGCTTGGGAAAATCTCCAAGAATTCTTGAGGACACCCCACAATTCGTTGACCATCATGGATGCAAACCCAGCGTGAGCAGACATCTGACCCTCGCCCATACTCAGGTGCTGGAAATCTCGAAACAACCACTGCACAATGGAATGGTCCTGTGGTCGGCACTGAGCTTATCCCTGGCTTGTGTTTTCAGACTTCTGTCTTCACACTCCTCGCCTACAAGCCCTCCATATTGGGAATTCTGAAGCCACAGTGCAGCTTTCTGCCTGCCCACCACAAAGAAGTGCCCTATGGGTCTTCGCAGAAACCCACATGAGGATCCTCCTGCACGGCCCTCAATGGCACCCCAATATAATAGACCGACCTCTGCATAAATTGTCTGTCTGACACCGCCTGATCCCCGACCTCCTGTCAGCCACCCAGATAGTGGGCCCCATATCCTCCAGGTGGGTCCAACCTTGGCCCGAGGCCATCATCTTGAAGCAACCTGGATATTCAGGTACCTGTCCCAGACTTAGCTCAAATTCCTGCCCATAGGGGACTCGGAAGCACAAAAGAGTGCTCCTCCTTCCCCATGGCCAGAAAACTGAATGTTGAGATGGCTGTACAACCCTGAGTGGGAACCAGGTGCATGGTCCATGAGACCACGCCTACACAGGATGGGCAGCTGGGCACAAACAGGCATTGTGACCCTCAGAATGAGACCCCTTTCCAAAGATCCCCCTTGGGATCTGGACCAGGAACCCAAATCGAAGCTTTGGTTAAGTTTTCCCAGTGTCTGGACCCAGAAACCATCTCTGGAATCCCTGTTTGGACAGGATCCCAGAGATGGAATACAGTCTTTTCCTCTTCCCCAGAAAGAAATCAAACTCTTGGGTGCCAAGCAGAATCACCAGAGTGGAAGAATATCCCATGGACACATGAGGTCACCCCTCCATTTAGTGGCCATCCTAGACACAAAATCCACACAGAAAAGCCTGTGCTGCTCCCTCCCAGCCACCTGAATTTCAAATCCCGAGGAGCTTCCCTCAGGGTCTTCAGATTCAGACTGCCAACACCTCACTCCTATCTCTTATCCGAGGTTGTGTCTAAAGTCTTTGGTCCCAAAGTCCTGACACACATGACCTCCAAGATGGGGCCTCGAGAAACACATGACATCACTGGCCCTGCTCTCCTGAGGAAACCCTGCCCATCTCAGTTTCCCAAAATGTCCAGATTAGGAGAAAACTGCAAGGCCCCTGACTGCACCCCAAAATCATAGGCCACTCTGGAAAAAGTGCACAGCCTGACACAGCCTCAGCACCTACCTCCAGGATGACATGCAGGCCAATGGCACTTAGTCCGAAGATTGAAACTTCCATGGCCCTAAAACCTCATCAGAACCCTAGCTTATGTTTTGAGGTCTCTCTCCCTAGAGGGCTGTTCTGGAAATTCAAGCATATGGTCCAACCTGTGGTCCGTGAGCCATACAAGAGCCCACCTCCTGTCCCAAGAAGGAAACCTGGCTCCTGGGTACTGGGTCTAATCCTAAGGATAGAGAATCCTCAATGGTCAGAGAGCCGCCACCACATTCTAAGGTCTCCCTGGACATCAAGCAGCATTGGAACCTGTTAGACTGAGAACTTCCATCAACGCAAATCACTTGGAACTTGGAATCAGTGTCATTGGTTCAAGCTTACCCTGTTCCTCAGCTGCAATGGTAACAAGAGATTGGCTTCCCAGGCCTCCATTCAGAGAGCATTGCTATCGAATCTTCCATATGGGGGACCCTGGAGCCCTGTAAGAAGACTTCTGCTGTCCCTTAGTAGGACACCTTGATGTTTGGAGCAGCTCACAAGCTCCAGCTTGGAAAAACCTCCAAGAATTCTTGAGGCCTCCCCACCATTTGTTGGCCATCATGGCTACAAACTCCAGCGTGAGCAGACATCTTCCCCTCGCCCAGGTGCTGAAGATCTCGAAACAACTGCTGTACATTGGAATAGACATGTGCTCGGCACTGAGCGTAACCGTAGCTTATGTTTTCATACTTCTGTCCTCACACTCCTCGCCTGCAAACCCTCCAACTTGGATATTCTGGAGCCGTAATGCAGCCATCTGCCTGCTCACCAGATAGAAGAAGTGAAGAAAGGGTCTGTGCAAAAATCCCCCATGAGGATCCAGTTGCACAGCTCTCAAAAGCACCCCAATATCATAGGCCGAACTCTCCACGAATGTTCTGTCTGACACAGCTCGAGCCCGAGCTCCTAACAGCCACCCAGAAAGCAGGCCTCATTTTCTGCAGGTGGGTCCTGCCTTGGCCCGAGGACCTCATCTCAAAGTGAACTGGGTATTCAGGCACCTGTCCCAGAACTTAGCTCAAATTCCTGCCCATGGGGGAACCTGAAGCATAAAAAAGTACACCTCCTTCCCCATCGCAGGAAAACTGAATGTTGAGATGGCAGTCCAACCCTCAGAGTGGGAGCCAAGTGCATAGCCCATGAGGTCACACCCACTCAGCATGGGCATCTGGGCAAAAACAGGCATTGTGACCCTCAGATTGAGACCCATTTCCAACAAGAACACTCGGGAGCTGTACCAGGAAAACATAGAGCAGGACCCTAGGCCCAAATCCTAAGCCTTGTTGCGGTGATCCAGGCTCCAGAACCCAGGACCCATCTCTGGAATGGCTGTTTGGACGGGATCCCTGACTCATAAAACTGCTCTCCTCCCATCCCCCAGAAATACACCAAACTCTTGGGTGCCGAGCAGAATTCCCAGAGAGGTAGAATCTCACATGGACCCATGAGGCCACCCCTCCATTTCGTGGCCATCATAGACAAACAAGTCAGACAGAAAAGACTGTGCTCCTGCCTCACAGCCGTCCGAATTTCATATCTGGAGATGCTTCGCTCAGGGTCTGCAGATTGGGTCTGCCATCACCTCGAGCTTAACTCTTACCCGAGTTTGTGTCTGAAGACTTTGGACCCAGAGTCCTGACCCATATGCCCTCCAGGATGGGGCCTCCAGGAACACACAACAGCACTGGGCCAGCTCTCCCAAGGAATGTCAGCCTGTCTCAGTTTCCCAACCCACCAGATTAAGAGAAAATTGCAAGGCCCCTAATACCACCCCAATTCCATAGGAAGCTCCAGAAAAAATGCATAGTCTGACACAGCCTCAGAATATACCTCCAGGAAGACACCCAGGTCAATGGGAAGGGATGAAATGGCCTAACCCATGGCAGGTTCGATGTGCTGGGTGTGAAGCCAACTGTCTCAATGTCTCTCACAAGGTCTGGGCTCAGGCTATGTAAGACAGAGCATAGTGTTTAGGGTAGCCTATGCAATTGGGGTGTTGCCGAGGGCTGAGCAGGTTGATTTTCATTTGGGGTTTCTGAGCAATGCCATAGACAATGTTTTTCTTTGGGGGGCAGGCAGAGTGCTTCGTTCTGGAACCAGAATTCCCAATCATGAGGGCTTTGGGGCCAGGAGTGCTAGGGTAGAGTCTGAAAACAAAACATAGGGTGAGGTGGGGAGCAGGCCCACTCTGCAAAGACTGAAAGGATATCTCATGCATCTGAAGTCAGGCTGAGGATCAGACATTGGCTGAGGTTGGATTGTGCCCTTGATGGCACCTTCATGAAGCAGGTGCCTCATGAGGCCAACGAAGTTTTCCCACGCTGAGTTTGGAGGTTGCCACAAACCACAAGGTTTCCTTCTGCGAGACAGTCGAGTCGTGTTGAATGGCTCCAGTACATACCATACGGAAGGACTGAAGAGGAGGGTTCAAAGGATGGATCCCTGAACAACATGTCTCGCATTCCCTTTGGCCATTGACGACAAGATATGTTTGTTCTGCTGGCTCTGGGGCAAGATAACCAGTGGGCTGAGTTGAAATGGCCTCTCCTGAGGATGCGTCATAATGTGGGTTTCTGTCCATGGAGACCTTGGAATGTGATGGTTGTACTGTGGCCCTGCGGAATTCTCCGACCAGAAGGGTTTGATACAGATCCAGTAAGAAAGCACTCCATGTGGAGACGAGAGAGGTTTGGTTTGGAGCCTCAGAAAAACCTAATATGCTGGTATAAAAACCAGTCCTCTGAGGACAGACACATGAAAACTAAAGCTAAGGTTCATATTAGGGCCTAAGGGCCTGTCCATTTCAATCTTCTGTCTCTGGGGACACTGTCTGAAAGTCTAAGTGGTGATAATGGCAAAGCTGGTGTCAGAGTGCCCCTTTTAGTCCAGGGCAGCCTACACTATCAGGATGGCCTCAGGGGCCTTGGAACTTTTCCCTAACCTGTAGGGTTGTGGTCAATGGATTGGGCACACTTTCCTTGGAGATGGCAGGCACAATCTTTCACTGTGGCTCCAGATGCCCTAGCCTGGAGGGTGTGTGGGTCCAGGCTGTGGGCACATAAGTCTGAAAACAAAAACTCAGCTTATGAGTGGCGCCGAGGGTATGGCAGGCCGGATGTACAGATAAAGAGTGAGCTCCTTGGCTTGTGAATCAAGGGGAGATTCCTTCAGGCTTTTGTCTCTGGATGCGTCCAGGATAGCCGTGGATTGTAGGGGGTGGCCTCAGTGACTGTGGACGAGTAACCTCTCTGGGGATTTGTCCCAGCTAACAGGAGTTCGGGGTCATTTTGTGGGAAGGGTGGAGTCCTGTTGTCTGGCTCATGTGTCTCTCCAAGAAAGTGATTCCAGAGCAGAGCCCCAGGAACAGGGGGGAGACTGGAAAACTCAAACACTGGTGAGGATTGGGTGTATAGGGGCTTGGCACGCCCCATATGAGGGCTCTTGGTCAAGGCCCTGACAGGCCTTTCTTTGATATTGGCCTCATGCTGAGGGTCACAGAGTGAATTTCTGCCCAAGGCAGCACTCAAGTTTGGGCGTGGTTTCAGGGGAAATGAAGGTTTCTCCCACCCTGAAGGTGTGACTCCATGCCAAGAGCAAGCCTTACAGCCATGGGGAAGAAGGAGTTCTGATTTGTGCTTCAGATGCCCAACTGTGTGGGGAATTGATATAATATCTGGGTTTAGATATCGGAAAACCAAGGTATGGAAGAGATAACGGCATAAGACCATGGCGTGTCAGAAGTGCTAGGTGTGTGGCCAGCTGTCTCCTTGCCTGTCTGGACGTCTGGCATCAGGCTGTGAAAGGCAGAGCATTAGTGCCCAGAGCAGATATCATATCTGAGTGCCGTCGAGGCAAGAGCAGGTTGATCCTCATCTGGGTTTTATGGAAAGCCCCACAAGGAAACGTTTTCTACCGGTGGGCAGTAACTGGGCAAGCTTGTGGTTCTGCAATTCCTACTCTGGAGGGATTGTTTGCCAGGAGTGTGAGGAAGGAAGTCTGAAAACACAAGCTAGCGTGAGGTTTGGAACCGAGGGCACGGCAGGCCACTCTGCAGAGGCTGAATCAAGATCTCCTGCATTGCGGTCATGTCTACTATGAGATGTGCTTCAAGATAGAGTTTTTGACCATGATGGCCTCTCCCTGAAGGATATGGGGGGCTTCATGAGGCCCGGCAGGTTTGCCGTTTTCTCCTACACTGAAGGTTTGACTCACGGCCAGCAGCAAGGTTTCTTGCCATGGGGAAGGAGGGGTTCTGACTTATGCATCAGGTTCCCCCCTGTGCAGGGATTGGTTGTTCTGTGGCCCTGCGGAACTCTCCTACCTGAAGGGTTTGATACATCCCCAGTAAGAAAGCTCCCCATGTGGAGACGAGAGAGGTTTGGTTTGGTGCCTCGAAAAGCCCCGTGTGCTGGTCTACGAAAACAGTCCTCTGAGGACGGACACATGGAAACCAAAGCTAAGGTTCAGATTAGGGCCTGGGGGCCTGTCCATTTCAACCTTCTGTCTCTGGGGACTCTGTCTGAGAGTCTAAGTGGAGATAGTTGCTCCGCTGGTGTCAGAGAGCCCCTCTTAGTCCAGGGTGGCCTCCACTTGGAGCTTTTCCCTAAACCTCTAGGGTTGTGGTCAATGGATTGGGCACGCTTTCCTTGGAGAGGGCAGGCACAATTTTTCGCTGTGGCTCCAGAGGCCCTCGTCTGGAGGTTGTGTGTGTCCAGGCTGTGGGCACAGAAGTCTGAAAACACAAACTCAGCTTAAGAGTGGCTCCTAGGGTATGGCAGGCCGGATGTACAGCCCGAGAGGGAGCTCCGGGGCCTCTGAAACAAGGGCGAGTGGGAGGCATTCCTTCAGGCTTTTGTCTCTGGATGTTGTGTCCGGGATAGCCGTGGATTGGAGCGGTGGCCTTAGGGACTGTGGAGGGGTATCCCTCTCTTGGGATTTGTCCCAGATCCCAAGAGTTTGGGGTCATTTTGTGGGAAGGGTGGAGTCGTGTTGTCTGGCTCATGGGTCTCTCCAAGAAAGGGATTCCAGAGCAGAGCTCCAGGTGCAGGCGGGGCGACTGGAAAACTCAAACCCTGGTGAGGATTGGGTGCATAGGGGTTTGGCAAGCCCCATATGGAGGCTCTTGCTCTAGGCCCTCACAGGCCTTTCTTTGACATGGGGCTCATGCTGAGGGTCACAGTGTGAATTTGTGCCCAAGCAGCACTCAAGTTTGGGCGTGGCATCAGGGGCCATGAAGGTTTCTCCCACCCTGAAGGTGTGACTCCATGCCAAGAGCAAGCTTGACAGCCATGGGGAAGAGCGGTTCTGTTTTGTGCTTGCTATACCCAGCTGTGTGGAGAATTGATATAAAGTCTAGGTTCAGATATCTGAAAACCAAGGTTAGGATGAGGTGACGGCATAAGACCATGGCGTGTCCGAAGTGCTGGGTGTGCGGCCAGCTGTCTGCTTGTCCGTCTGGACGTCTGGCTTCAGGCTGTGTCAGGCAGAGCATGAGTGCCCAGAGCAGCCTATCCAGTTCAGGTACCGTCGAGGCCTGAGCAGGTTGATCCTCATCTGGGTTTTCTGGAGAGCCCCACAGGGAAACGTTTTTCTTCCGTTGGGCAGACACTGGGCTAGGTTTTGGTTCCGGAGTTCCTAATCCGGAGGGCTTGTTTGCCAGGAGTGTGAGGAAGGAAGTCTGAAAACACAAGCTAGCGTGAGGTTTGGGACCGAGGGCACGGCAGGCCCACTCTGCACAGGCTGAATCGAGATCTCCTGCACTGAGGTCATGTCAACTATGAGACGTGCCTCAGGCTAGAGTTCTTGTCCAGCATGGCCTCTTCCTGAAGGGTGTGGGGGCTTCATGAGGCCAGAAAGTTTTGGCTACGATGGGATTTGTGAACTGCTCCAAAACTGAAGGTTACCTTCTGCACGACAGTCGAGTCCTATTGGATGTTTCCAAGAGGCCCCATATGGAAAGACTCGAGAGCAGGTGTCTAAGCATGGATGCCTGGGAACGCCATCTCATATTCCCACTCTTTAGTCAGGACAAGGCAGGCTCAATCTGCGGGCTGCTGGGTGAGCTTCCCAGAGGGGAGAGTTGAAATGGACTCTCCTGAAGATGAGTCCAACTGTGGCTTGGTGGCCTGGGAGACCTTGGAATGTGGAGGTGGCTCAGGGACTCTGCAGGATTCTCCAACATGAGGTGTTTGACACGGCTCCAACAAGGAAACTTCCCATGTGGATACGAGAGGAGTTCTGTTCCATGCCTCAGGAAAGCCCCATACCCTGTTCTTCGAACCAAAGCCTCTGAGGAGTGACACCTGGAAACCAAAGCAAGAGTTGAGACTACGGCCTAAAGGCCTGTCCGGCTCAACCTTCTATCTCTGTTGACATCTGTGTGCATGCATTCATGGATGTAGCTGCTCAGCTTGTGTCCGAATGCCCCTGTGAGTCCAGTGAGGCTCCCAGTAGTGGGATGTCCTCGGAGGCCTTGAGGTTTCTCATATTCTGGAGGTGTGTGGCCAAAGGAATGGACACAGTTTCCCAGGAGATAGCAGGCACGGTCCTGTGGTATGGCTCCAGAGGACCCAGCCTAGAGGCTCTCTTGCCAGGGCCCTGGGAACAGATGTCTGAAAAGACAAACTTGGATCAGCTAGGGGCCAATGTAATGGCAGGCCTGATCTCTAGTCCGTGAGGGGAGACCCTCTGGAAATCAAAGTAGGGCAAGTGGGAGGCAGTCACTCAGGATTTTGTCTCTGGGTGTTGCATTTACAGTGTCCGGTCAGGGTAGGGGTTGTCTCAGAGGCCGAGGGAGTGGGAATGAAGAGTACTGTTTTCTGCCACAGGGGACCCCCCAGGAGAGGGACTCTAGAGCACAGCAGTGGGTTCCCTCAACTAGAATAAACACCATCTAGTTAGTCCTGGGTGCCTATGGGCATGGCAAGCCACATATGCGGGCTCTTGGTCCAGTCACTGAGAGGCGTTACTTGAGTAAGGTACTCACGCTGAGGGTCACAATGTGTGTTTGTGCCCAAGGCGGCCCTCACGCTTGGGCGTGGCCTCATGGGCCATGCCGTTTTCTCCTACACTGAAGGTTTGACTCACTGCCAGCAGCAAGGTTTCTTGCCAGGGGGAAGGAGGGGTTCTGACTTGTGCATCAGGTTCCCCCCTGTGCAGGGATTGGAGATAAGGTCTAGGTTCCGATGACTGAAAACCCAGGTTGGGAATGGATGGTGGCCTAAGGCAGTGGCGGGTCCAATGTGCTGGGTGTGCAGCCAGCTGTGTCGGTGTCTGTTGGAAGGTCTGGGCTCAGGCTTTTGCGACAGAGCATCACTGTTTAAGGTAGCCTATGCAATTGGGGTGTTGCTGAGAGCAAAGCAGTTTGATCCTCATTTGGGGTTTCTGTGCAGCACCATAGACAATGTTTTTCTCCTGGGAGGCAGGCACAGTGGTTCATTGTGGTTCCAGAATTCCCAGTAGGGAGGGTTTGTGGGCCAGGAGTGTGAGGACGGAAGTCTGAAAACACAAGCTAGTGTGAGGATTGGAGCCAAGGGCAGAGCAGGCCCACTCTGCAGAGGCTGAATCAAAATCTCCTGCATCTGAAGTCAGGCTGAGGATCAGACGTTGGCTGAGGCTGGAGTATGTGTCCATGATGGCACCTTCATGAAGCGGGAGCTCATGAGGTCAAGGAAGTTTTCCCACGCTGAGTTTGGAGGTTGCCCCAAACCACAAGATTTCCTTCTGCGGGACAATCGAGTCCTGTTTCATGGCTCCAGGACATACCATACGGAAGTACTGGAGAGCAGGGTTCGAAGGATGGATCACTGTACAGCATGCCTCGCATTCCCCTTGGCCATAAGCAACAAGATATGTTTGATCTGCTGCCTCTGGGGCACGCTACCCAGGAGGCTGTGTTGAAAAAGCCTCTCCTGAGGATGCGTCATAATGTGCGTTTTGGGTCCATGGAGACCTTGGAATGTGCTGGTTGTTCAGTGGCCCTGCGGAACTCTCCTACCTGAAGGGTTTGATACATCCCCAGTAAGAAAGCTCCCCATGTGGAGACGAGAGAGGTTTGGTTTGGTGCCTCGAAAAGCCCCGTGTGCTGGTCTACGAAAACAGTCCTCTGAGGACGGACACATGGAAACCAAAGCTAAGGTTCAGATTAGGGCCTGGGGGCCTGTCCATATCAACCTTCTGTCTCTGGGGACTCTGTCTGAGAGTCTAAGTGGAGATAGTTGCTCCGCTGGTGTCAGAGAGCCCCTCTTAGTCCAGGGTGGCCTCCACTATTGATGGCCTCAGGGGCTTGGAGCTTTTCCCTAAACCTCTAGGGTTGTGGTCAATGGATTGGGCACGCTTTCCTTGGAGAGGGCAGGCACAATTTTTCGCTGTGGCTCCAGAGGCCCTAGCCTGGATGTTGTGTGGGTCCAGGCTGTAAACACAGAAGTCTGAAAACACAAACTCAGCTTAAGAGTGGCGCCTAGGGTATGGCAGGCCTGATGTACAGCCCGAGAGGGAGCTCCGGGGCCTCTGAAACAAGGGCGAGTGGGAGGCATTCCTTCAGGCTTTTGTCTCTGGATGTTGTGTCTGGGATAGCCGTGGATTGGAGTGGTGGCCTTAGGGACTGTGGAGGGGTATCCCTCTCTGGGGATTTGTCCCAGCTCCCAAGAGTTTGGGGTCATTTTGTGGGAAGGGTGGAGTCGTGTTGTCTGGCTCATGGGTCTCTCCAAGAAAGGGATTCCAGAGCAGAGCTCCAGGTACAGGCGGGGCGACTGGAAAACTCAAACCGGGGTGAGGATTGGGTGCATAGGGGTTTGGCAAGCCCCATATGGAGGCTCTTGCTCTAGGCCCTCACAGGCCTTTCTTTGACATGGGGCTCATGCTGAGGGTCACAGTGTGAATTTGTGCCCAAGCAGCACTCAAGTTTGGGCGTGGCATCAGGGGCCATGAAGGTTTCTCCCATCCTGAAGGTGTGACTCCATGCAAAGAGCAAGCTTGACAGCCATGGGGAAGAGGGGTTCTGTTTTGTGCTTGCTATACCCAGCTGTGTGGAGAATTGATATAATGTCTAGGTTCAGATATCTGAAAACCAAGGTTAGGATGAGGTGACGGCATAAGACCATGGCGTGTCTGAAGTGCTGGGTGTGCGGCCAGCTGTCTCCTTGTCTGTCTGGACGTCTGGCTTCAGGCTGTGTCAGGCAGAGCATGAGTGCCCAGAGCAGCCTATCCAGTTCGGGTACCGTCGAGGCCCGAGCAGGTTGATCCTCATCTGGGTTTTCTGGAGAGCCCCACAGGGAAACGTTTTTCTTCCGTTGGGCAGACACTGGGCTGGGTTTTGGTTCTGGAGTTCCTAGTCCGGAGGGCTTGTTTGCCAGGAGTGTGAGGAAGGAAGTCTGAAAACACAAGCTAGCGTGAGGATTGGGACCGAGGGCACGGCAGGCCCACTCTGCACAGGCTGAATCGAGATCTCCTGCACTGAGGTCATGTCAACTATGAGACGTGCCTCAGGCTAGAGTTCTTGTCCAGCATGGCCTCTTCCTGAAGGGAGTGGGGGCTTCATGAGGCCAGAAAGTTTTGGCTACGATGGGATTTGTGAACTGCTCCAAAACTGAAGGTTACCTTCTGCACGACAGTCGAGTCCTATTGGATGGTTCCAAGAGGCCCCATATGGAAAGACTCGAGAGCAGGTGTCTAAGCATGGATGCCTGGGAACGTCACCTCATATTCCCACTCTTTAGTCAGGACAAGGCAGGCTCAATCTGCGGGCTCCTGGGTGAGCTACCCAGAGGGGAGAGTTGAAATGGACTCTCCTGAAGATGAGTCCTACTGTGGCTTGGTGGCCTGGGAGAACTTGGAATGTGGAGGTGGCTCAGGGACTCTGCAGGATTCTCCAACATGAGGTGTTTGACACGGCTCCAACAAGGCAACTTCCCATGTGGAGACGAGAGGAGTTCTGTTCCGTGCCTCAGGAAAGCCCCATACCCTGTTCTTCGAACCAAAGCCTCTGAGGAGTGACACCTGGAAACCAAAGCAAGAGTTGAGACTACGGCCTAAAGGCCTGTCCGGCTCAACCTTCTATCTCTGTTGACATCTGTGTGCATGCATTCATGGATGTAGATGCTCAGCTTGTGTCCGAATGCCCCTGTGAGTCCAGTGAGGCTCCCAGTAGTGGGATGTCCTCGGAGGCCTTGAGGTTTCTCATATTCTGGAGGTGTGTGGCCAAAGGAATGGACACAGTTTCCCAGGAGAGAGCAGGCACGGTCCTGTGGTATGGCTCCAGAGGACCCAGCCTAGAGGCTCTCTTTGCCAGGGCCCTGGGAACAGATGTCTGAAAAGACAAACTTGGCTCAGCTAGGGGCCAATGTAATGGCAGGCCTGATCTCTAGTCCGTGAGGGGAGATCCTCTGGAAATCAAAGTAGGGCAAGTGGGAGGCAGTCACTCAGGATTTTGTCTCTGGGTGTTGCATTTACAGTGTCCGGTCAGGGTAGGGGTTGTCTCAGAGGCCGAGGGAGTGGGAATGAAGAGTACTGTTTTCTGCCACAGGGGACCCCCCAGGAGAGGGACTCTAGAGCACAGCAGTGTGTTCCCTCAACTAGAATACACACCATCTAGTTAGTCCTGGGTGCCTATGGGCATGGCAAGCCACATATGCGGGCTCTTGGTCCAGTCACTGAGAGGCGTTACTTGAATAAGGTACTCACGCTGAGGGTCACAATGTGTGTTTGTGCCCAAGGCGGCCCTCACGCTTGGGCGTGGCCTCATGGGCCGTGCCGTTTTCTCCTTCACTGAAGGTTTGACTCACTGCCAGCAGCAAGGTTTCTTGCCATGGGGAAGGAGGGGTTCTGACTTGTGCATCAGGTTCCCCCCTGTGCAGGGATTGGAGATAAGGTCTAGGTTCCGATGACTGAAAAGCCCTGTTGGGAATGGATGGTGGCCTAAGGCAGTGGCGGGTCCAATGTTCTGGGTGTGCAGCCAGCTTTGTCGGTGTCCGTTGGAAGGTCTGGGCTCAGGCTATTTGCGACAGAGCATCACTGTTTAAGGTAGCCTATGCAATTGGGGTGTTGCCGAGGGCCAAGCAGTTTGATCCTCATTTGGGGTTTCTGGGCAGCGCCATAGACAATGTTTTTCTCCTGGGAGGCAGGCACAGTGCTTCATTGTGGCCCCAGAATTCCCAGTAGGGAGGGTTTGTGGGCCAGGAGTGTGAGGACGGAAGTCTGAAAACACAAGCTAGTGTGAGGATTGGAGCCAAGGGCAGAGCAGGCCCACTCTGCAGAGGCTGAATCAAAATCTCCTGCATCTGAAGTCAGGCTGAGGATCAGACGTTGGCTGAGGCTGGAGTATGTGTCCATGATGGCACCTTCATGAAGTGGGGGCCTCATGAGGCCAAGGAAGTTTTCCCACGCTGAGTTTGGAGGTTGCCCCAAACCACAAGGTTTCCTTCTGCGGGACATTCGAGTCCTGTTGCATGGCTCCAGGACATACCATATGGAAGGACTGGAGAGCAGGGTTCGAAGCATGGATCCCTGTACAGCATGCCTCGCATTCCCATTGGCTATTAGCGACAAGATATGTTTGATCTGCTGCCTCTGGAACACGCGACCCAGGGGGCTGAGTTGAAATGGCCTCTCCTGAGGATGCGTCATAATGTGCGTTTGGGTCCATGGAGACCTTGGAATGTGCTGGTTGTTCCTTGGCCTTGCGGAACTCTCCTACCTGAAGTGTTTGATACATCCCAGTAAGAAAGCTGCCCATGTGGAGATGAGAGATGTTTGGTTTGGTGCCTCAGAAAAGCCCCATGTGCTGGTCTACGAAAACAGTCCTCTGAGAACGGAAACATGGAAACCAAAGCTAAGGTTCAGATTAGGGCCTGGGGGCCTGTCCATTTCAACCTTCTGTCTCTGGGGACACTGTCTGAGAGTCTAAGTGGAGATAGTTGCTCCGCTGGTGTCAGAGAGCCCCTCTTAGTCCAGGGTGGCCTATACTATTGATGGCCTCAGGGACCTTGGAGCTTTTCCCTAACCTGTAGGGTTGTGGTCAATGGATTGGGCACACTTTCCTTGGAGAGGGCAGGCACAATCTTTCGCTGTTTGGTCCAGAGGCCCTAGCCTGGATGTTGTGTGGGTCCAGGCTGTGGGCACAGAAGTCTGAATACACAAACTCAGCTTATGAGTGGCGCCTAGGGTATGGCAGGCCGGATGTACAGCCCGAGAGGGAGCTCCTGGGCCTCTGAAACAAGGGCGAGTGGGAGGCGTTCCTTCAGGCTTTTGTCTCTGGATGTTGTGTCCGGGATAGCCGTGGATTGGAGCGGTGGCCTCAGGTACTGTGGACGAGTATCCCTCTCTGGGGATTTGTCCCAGCTCCCAAGAGTTTGGGGTCATTTTGTGGGAAGGGTGGAGTCGTGTTGTCTGGCTCATGGGTCTCTCCAAGAAAGGGATTCCAGAGCAGAGCTCCAGGTACGGGCGGGGCGACTGGAAAATTCAAAACGTGGTGAGGATTGGGTGCATAGGGGCTTGGCAAGCCCCATATGTGGGCTCTTCGTCCAGGCCCTGACAGGACTTTTTTTGACATGGGGCTCATGCTGAGGGTCACAGTGTGAATTTGTGCCCAAGCAGCACTCAAGTTTGGGCGTGGCATCAGGGGCCATGAAGGATTCTCCCACCCTGAAGGTGTGACTCCATGCCAAGAGCAAGCTTGACAGCCATGGGGAAGGAGGGGTTCTGTTTTGTGCTTGCTATACCCAGCTGTGTGGAGAATTGATATAATGTCTAGGTTCAGATATCTGAAAACCAAGGTTAGGATGAGGTGACGGCATAAGACCATGGCGTGTCCGAAGTGCTGTGTGTGCGGCCAGCTGTCTCCTTGTCTGTCTGGACGTCTGGCTTCAGGCTGTGTCAGGCAGAGCATGAGTGCCCAGAGCAGCCTATCCAGTTCGGGTACCGTCGAGGCCCGAGCAGGTTGATGCTCATCTGGGTTTTCTGGAGAGCCCCACAGGGAAACGTTTTTCTTCCGTTGGGCAGACACTGGGCTGGGTTTTGGTTCCGGAGTTCCTAGTCCGGAGGGCTTGTTTGCCAGGAGTGTGAGGAAGGAAGTCTGAAAACACAAGCTAGCGTGAGGTTTGGGACCGAGGGCACGGCAGGCCCACTCTGCAGAGGCTGAATCGAGATCTCCTGCACTGAGGTCATGTCAACTATGAGACGTGCCTCAGGCTAGAGTTCTTGTCCAGCATGGCCTCTTCCTGAAGGGTGTGGGGGCTTCATGAGGCCAGAAAGTTTTGCCTACGAAGGGATTTGTGAACTGCTCCAAAACTGAAGGTTACCTTCTGCACGACAGTCGAGTCCTATTGGATGGTTCCAAGAGGCCCCATATGGAAAGACTCGAGAGCAGGTGTCTAAGCATGGATGCCTGGGAACGCCACCTCATATTCCCACTCTTTAGTCAGGACAAGGCAGGCTCAATCTGCGGGCTCCTGGGTGAGCTACCCAGAGGGGAGAGTTGAAATGGACTCTCCTGAAGATGAGTCCTACTGTGGCTTGGTGGCCTGGGAGAACTTGGAATGTGGAGGTGGCTCAGGGACTCTG
Organism: Mustela nivalis; assembly: GCF_964662115.1. Taxonomy (NCBI): domain Eukaryota; kingdom Metazoa; phylum Chordata; class Mammalia; order Carnivora; family Mustelidae; genus Mustela; species Mustela nivalis. Next base: position 38,137 of record NW_028135084.1, read on the forward strand.
CAGGATTCTCCAACATGAGGTGTTTGACACGGCTCCAACAAGGCAACTTCCCATGTGGAGACGAGAGGAGTTCTGTTCCGTGCCTCAGGAAAGCCCCATACCCTGTTCTTCGAACCAAAGCCTCTGAGGAGTGACACCTGGAAACCAAAGAAAGAGTTGAGACTACGGCCTAAAGGCCTGTCCGGCTCAACCTTCTATCTCTGTTGACATCTGTGTGCATGCATTCATGGATGTAGCTGCTCAGCTTGTGTCCGAATGCCCCTGTGATTCCAGTGAGGCTCGCAGTAGTGGGATGTCCTCGGAGGCCTTGAGGTTTCTCATATTCTGGAGGTGTGTGGCCAAAGGAATGGACACAGTTTCCCAGGAGAGAGCAGGCACGGTCCTGTGGTATGGCTCCAGAGGACCCAGCCTAGAGGCTGTGTTTGCCAGGGCTGTGGGGACAGATGTCTGAAAAAGCAAACTTGGCTCAGCTAGGGGCCAATGTAATGGCAGGCCTGATCTCTAGTCCGTGAGGGGAGATCCTCTGGAAATCAAAGTAGGGCAAGTGGGAGGCAGTCACTCAGGATTTTGTCTCTGGGTGTTGCGTTTACAGTGTTCGGTCAGGGTAGGGGTTGTCTCAGAGGCCGAGGAAGAGCCTTCCTCTCGGGGGATTGTCCAAGCTCCCAAGTGTTTGTGTTCATTCTGTGGGAATGAAGAGTACTGTTTTCTGCCACAGGGGAACCCCCAGGAGAGGGACTCTAGAGCACAGCAGTGGGTTCCCTCAACTGGAATACACACCATCTAGTTAGTCCTGGGTGCCTATGGGCATGGCAAGCCACATATGCGGGCTCTTGGTCCAGTCACTGAGAGGCGTTACTTGAATAAGGTACTCACGCTGAGGGTCACAATGTGTGTTTGTACCCAAGGCGGCCCTCACGCTTGGGTGTGGCCTCATGGGCCATGCCGTTTTCTCCTACACTGAAGGTTTGACTCACTGCCTGCAGCAAGGTTTCTTGCCAGGGGGAAGGAGGGGTTCTGACTTGTGCATCAGGTTCCCCCCTGTGCAGGGATTGGAGATAAGGTCTAGGTTCCGATGACTGAAAAGCCAGGTTGGGAATGGATGGTGGCCTAAGGCAGTGGCGGGTCCAATGTGCTGGGTGTGCAGCCAGCTTTGTCGGTGTCCGTTGGAAGGTCTGGGCTCAGGCTATTTGCGACAGAGCATCAAGGTTTAAGGTAGCCTATGCAATTGGGGTGTTGCCGAGGGCCAAGCAGTTTGATCCTCATTTGGGGTTTCTGGGCAGCGCCATAGACAATGTTTTTCTCCTGGGAGGCAGGCACAGTGCTTCATTGTGGCCCCAGAATTCCCAGTAGGGAGGGTTTGTGGGCCAGGAGTGTGAGGACGGAAGTCTGAAAACACAAGCTAGTGTGAGGATTGGAGCCAAGGGCAGAGCAGGCCCACTCTGCAGAGGCTGAATCAAAATCTCCTGCATCTGAAGTCAGGCTGAGGATCAGACGTTGGCTGAGGCTGGAGTATGTGTCCATGATGGCACCTTCATGAAGTGGGGGCCTCATGAGGCCAAGGAAGTTTTCCCACGCTGAGTTTGGAGGTTGCCCCAAACCACAAGGTTTCCTTCTGCGGGACATTCGAGTCCTGTTGCATGGCTCCAGGACATACCATATGGAAGGACTGGAGAGCAGGGTTCGAAGCATGGATCCCTGTACAGCATGCCTCGCATTCCCATTGGCTATTAGCGACAAGATATGTTTGATCTGCTGCCTCTGGAACACGCGACCCAGGGGGCTGAGTTGAAATGGCCTCTCCTGAGGATGCGTCATAATGTGCGTTTGGGTCCATGGAGACCTTGGAATGTGCTGGTTGTTCCTTGGCCTTGCGGAACTCTCCTACCTGAAGTGTTTGATACATCCCAGTAAGAAAGCTGCCCATGTGGAGATGAGAGATGTTTGGTTTGGTGCCTCAGAAAAGCCCCATGTGCTGGTCTACGAAAACAGTCCTCTGAGAACGGAAACATGGAAACCAAAGCTAAGGTTCAGATTAGGGCCTGGGGGCCTGTCCATTTCAACCTTCTGTCTCTGGGGACACTGTCTGAGAGTCTAAGTGGAGATAGTTGCTCCGCTGGTGTCAGAGAGCCCCTCTTAGTCCAGGGTGGCCTATACTATTGATGGCCTCAGGGACCTTGGAGCTTTTCCCTAACCTGTAGGGTTGTGGTCAATGGATTGGGCACACTTTCCTTGGAGAGGGCAGGCACAATCTTTCGCTGTTTGGTCCAGAGGCCCTAGCCTGGATGTTGTGTGGGTCCAGGCTGTGGGCACAGATGTCTGAATACACAAACTCAGCTTATGAGTGGCGCCTAGGGTATGGCAGGCCGGATGTACAGCCCGAGAGGGAGCTCCTGGGCCTCTGAAACAAGGGCGAGTGGGAGGCGTTCCTTCAGGCTTTTGTCTCTGGATGTTGTGTCCGGGATAGCCGTGGATTGGAGCGGTGGCCTCAGGTACTGTGGACGAGTATCCCTCTCTTGGGATTTGTCCCAGCTCCCAAGAGTTTGGGGTCATTTTGTGGGAAGGGTGGAGTCGTGTTGTCTGGCTCATGGGTCTCTCCAAGAAAGGGATTCCAGAGCAGAGCTCCAGGAACGGGCGGGGTGACTGGAAAATTCAAACCGTGGTGAGGATTGGGTGCATAGGGGCTTGGCAAGCCCCATATGTGGGCTCTTGGTCCAGGCCCTGACAGGCCTTTCTTTGACATGGGGCTCATGCGGAGGGTCACAGTTTGAATTTGTGCCCAAGCAGCACTCAAGTTTGGGCGTGGAATCAGAAGCCATGAAGGTTTCTCCCACCCTGAAGGTGTGACTCCATGCCAAGAGCAAGCTTGACAGCCATGGGGAAGGAGGAGTTCTGTTTTGTGCTTGCTATACGCAGCTGTGTGGAGAATTGATATAATGTCTAGGTTCAGATATCTGAAAGCCATGGTTAGGATGAGGTGAAGGCATAAGACCATGGCGTGTCCGAAGTTCTGGGTGTGCGGCCAGCTGTCTCCTTGTCTGTCTGGACGTCTGGCTTCAGGCTGTGTCAGGCAGAGCATGAGTGCCCAGAGCAGCCTATCCAGTTCGGGTACCGTCGAGGCCCGAGCAGGTTGATCCTCATCTGGGTTTTCTGGAGAGCCCCACAGGGAAACGTTTTTCTTCCGTTGGGCAGACACTGGGCTGGGTTTTGGTTCCGGAGTTCCTAGTCCGGAGGGCTTGTTTGCCAGGAGTGTGAGGAAGGAAGTCGGAAAACACAAGCTAGCGTGAGGTTTGGGACCGAGGGCATGGCAGGCCCACTCTGCAGAGGCTGAATCGAGATCTCCTGCACTGAGGTCATGTCAACTATGAGACGTGCCTCAGGCTAGAGTTCTTGTCCAGCATGGCCTCTTCCTGAAGGGTGTGGGGGCTTCATGAGGCCAGAAAGTTTTACTTATGATGGGATTTGTGAACTGCTCCAAAACTGAAGGTTACCTTCTGCACGACAGTCGAGTCCTATTGGATGGTTCCAAGAGGCCCCATATGGAAAGACTCGAGAGCAGGTGTCTAAGCATGGATGCCTGGGAACGCCACCTCATATTCCCACTCTTTAGTCAGGACAAGGCAGGCTCAATCTGCGGGCTCCTGGGTGAGCTACCCAGAGGGGAGAGTTGAAATGGACTCTCCTGAAGATGAGTCCTACTGTGGCTTGGTGGCCTGGGAGACCTTGGAATGTGGAGGTGGCTCAGGGACTCTGCAGGATTCTCCAACATGAGGTGTTTGACACGGCTCCAACAAGGAAACTTCCCATGTGGAGACGAGAGGAGTTCTGTTCCGTGCCTCAGGAAAGCCCCATACCCTGTTCTTCGAACCAAAGCCTCTGAGGAGTGACACCTGGAAACCAAAGCAAGAGTTGAGACTACGGCCTAAAGGCCTGTCCGGCTCAACCTTCTATCTCTGTTGACATCTGTGTGCATGCATTCATGGATGTAGCTGCTCAGCTTGTGTCCGAATGCCCCTGTGAGTCCAGTGAGGCTCCCAGTAATGGGATGTCCTCGGAGGCCTTGAGGTTTCTCATATTCTGGAGGTGTGTGGCCAAAGGAATGGACACAGTTTGCCAGGAGAGAGCAGGCACGGTCCTGTGGTATGGCTCCAGAGGACCCAGCCTAGAGGCTGTGTTTGCCAGGGCTGTGGGGACAGATGTCTGAAAAAGCAAACTTGGCTCAGCTAGGGGCCAATGTAATGGCAGGCCTGATCTCTAGTCCGTGAGGGGAGATCCTCTGGAAATCAAAGTAGGGCAAGTGGGAGGCAGTCACTCAGGATTTTGTCTCTGGGTGTTGCGTTTACAGTGTCCGGTCAGGGTAGGGGTTGTCTCAGAAGCCGAGGGAGTTGGAATGAAGAGTACTGTTTTCGGCCACAGGGGACCCCCCAGGAGAGGGACTCTAGAGCACAGCAGTGGGTTCCCTCAACTGGAATACACAACATCTAGTTAGTCCTGGGTGCCTATGGGCATGGCAAGCCACAAATGCGGGCTCTTGGTCCAGTCACTGAGAGGCTTTACTTGAAAAAGGTACTCACGCTGAGGGTCACAATGTGTGTTTGTGCCCAAGGCGGCCCTCACGCTTGGGCGTGGCCTCATGGGCCATGCCGTTTTCTCCTACACTGAAGGTTTGACTCACTGCCAGCAGCAAGGTTTCTTGCCAGGGGGAAGGAGGGGTTCTGACTTGTGCATCAGGTTCCCCCCTGTGCAGGGATTGGAGATAAGGTCTAGGTTCCGATGACTGAAAACCCAGGTTGGGAATGGATGGTGGCCTAAGGCAGTGGCGGGTGCAATGTTCTGGGTGTGCAGCCAGCTGTGTCGGTGTCTGTTGGAAGGTCTGGGCTCAGGCTATTTGCGACAGAGCATCACTGTTTAAGGTAGCCTATGCAATTGGGGTGTTGCCGAGGGCCAAGCAGTTTGATCCTCATTTGGGGTTTCTGGGCAGCGCCATAGACAATGTTTTTCTCCTGGGAGGCAGGCACAGTGCTTCATTGTGGCCCCAGAATTCCCAGTAGGGAGGGTTTGTGGGCCAGGAGTGTGAGGACGGAAGTCTGAAAACACAAGCTAGTGTGAGGATTGGAGCCAAGGGCAGAGCAGGCCCACTCTGCAGAGGCTGAATCAAAATCTCCTGCATCTGAAGTCAGGCTGAGGATCAGACGTTGGCTGTGGCTGGAGTATGTGTCCATGATGGCACCTTCATGAAGTGGGGGCCTCATGAGGCCAAGGAAGTTTGCCCACGCTGAGTTTGGAGGTTGTCCCAAACCACAAGGTTTCCTTCTGCGGGACATTCGAGTCCTGTTGCATGGCTCCAGGACATACCATATGGAAGGACTGGAGAGCAGGGTTCGAAGGATGGATCCCTGTACAGCATGCCTCGCATTCCCATTGGCTATTAGCGACAAGATATGTTTGATCTGCTGCCTCTGGAACACGCGACCCAGGGGGCTGAGTTGAAATGGCCTCTCCTGAGGATGCGTCATAATGTGCGTTTGGGTCCATGGAGACCTTGGAATGTGCTGGTTGTTCCTTGGCCTTGCGGAACTCTCCTACCTGAAGTGTTTGATACATCCCAGTAAGAAAGCTGCCCATGTGGAGATGAGAGATGTTTGGTTTGGTGCCTCAGAAAAGCCCCATGTGCTGGTCTACGAAAACAGTCCTCTGAGAACGGAAACATGGAAACCAAAGCTAAGGTTCAGATTAGGGCCTGGGGGCCTGTCCATTTCAACCTTCTGTCTCTGGGGACACTGTCTGAGAGTCTAAGTGGAGATAGTTGCTCCGCTGGTGTCAGAGAGCCCCTCTTAGTCCAGGGTGGCCTATACTATTGATGGCCTCAGGGACCTTGGAGCTTTTCCCTAACCTGTAGGGTTGTGGTCAATGGATTGGGCACACTTTCCTTGGAGAGGGCAGGCACAATCTTTCGCTGTTTGGTCCAGAGGCCCTAGCCTGGATGTTGTGTGGGTCCAGGCTGTGGGCACAGATGTCTGAATACACAAACTCAGCTTATGAGTGGCGCCTAGGGTATGGCAGGCCGGATGTACAGCCCGAGAGGGAGCTCCTGGGCCTCTGAAACAAGGGCGAGTGGGAGGCGTTCCTTCAGGCTTTTGTCTCTGGATGTTGTGTCCGGGATAGCCGTGGATTGGAGCGGTGGCCTCAGGTACTGTGGACGAGTATCCCTCTCTGGGGATTTGTCCCAGCTCCCAAGAGTTTGGGGTCATTTTGTGGGAAGGGTGGAGTCGTGTTGTCTGGCTCATGGGTCTCTCCAAGAAAGGGATTCCAGAGCAGAGCTCCAGGTACGGGCGGGGCGACTGGAAAATTCAAACCGTGGTGAGGATTAGGTGCATAGGGGCTTGGCAAGCCCCATATGTGGGCTCTTGGTCCAGGCCCTGACAGGCCTTTCTTTGACATGGGGCTCATGCTGAGGGTCACAGTGTGAATTTCTGCCCAAGCAGCACTCAAGTTTGGGCGTGGCATCAGGGGCCATGAAGGATTCTCCCACCCTGAAGGTGTGACTCCATGCCAAGAGCAAGCTTGACAGCCATGGGGAAGGAGGGGTTCTGTTTTGTGCTTGCTATACCCAGCTGTGTGGAGAATTGATATAATGTCTAGGTTCAGATATCTGATAACCAAGGTTAGGATGAGGTGACGGCATAAGACCATGGCGTGTCCGAAGTGCTGGGTGTGCGGCCAGCTGTCTCCTTGTCTGTCTGGACGTCTGGCTTCAGGCTGTGTCAGGCAGAGCATGAGTGCCCAGAGCAGCCTATCCAGTTCGGGTACCGTCGGGGCCCGAGCAGGTTGATGCTCATCTGGGTTTTCTGGAGAGCCCCACAGGGAAACGTTTTTCTTCCGTTGGGCAGACACTGGGCTGGGTTTTGGTTCCGGAGTTCCTAGTCCGGAGGGCTTGTTTGCCAGGAGTGTGAGGAAGGAAGTCTGAAAACACAAGCTAGCGTGAGGTTTGGGACCGAGGGCACGGCAGGCCCACTCTGCAGAGGCTGAATCGAGATCTCATGCACTGAGGTCATGTCAACTATGAGACGTGCCTCAGGCTAGAGTTCTTGTCCAGCATGGCCTCTTCCTGAAGGGTGTGGGGGCTTCATGAGGCCAGAAAGTTTTGCCTACGATGGGATTTGTGAACTGCTCCAAAACTGAAGGTTACCTTCTGCACGACAGTCGAGTCCTATTGGATGGTTCCAAGAGGCCCCATATGGAAAGACTCGAGAGCAGGTGTCTAAGCATGGATGCCTGGGAACGCCACCTCATATTCCCACTCTTTAGTCAGGACAAGGCAGGCTCAATCTGCGGGCTCCTGGGTGAGCTACCCAGAAGGGAGAGTTGAAATGGACTCTCCTGAAGATGAGTCCTACTGTGGCTTGGTGGCCTGGGAGACCTTGGAATGTGGAGGTGGCTCAGGGACTCTGCAGGATTCTCCAACATGAGGTGTTTGACACGGCTCCAACAAGGCAACTTCCCATGTGGAGACGAGAGGAGTTCTGTTCCGTGCCTCAGGAAAGCCCCATACCCTGTTCTTCGAACCAAAGCCTCTGAGGAGTGACACCTGGAAACCAAAGAAAGAGTTGAGACTACGGTCTAAAGGCCTGTCCGGCTCAACCTTCTATCTCTGTTGACATCTGTGTGCATGCATTCATGGATGTAGCTGCTCAGCTTGTGTCCGAATGCCCCTGTGAGTCCAGTGAGGCTCCCAGTAGTGGGATGTCCTCGGAGGCCTTGAGGTTTCTCATATTCTGGAGGTGTGTGGCCAAAGGAATGGACACAGTTTCCCAGGAGAGAGCAGGCACGGTCCTGTGGTATGGCCCCAGAGGACCCAGCCTAGAGGCTGTGTTTGCCAGGGCTGTGGGGACAGATGTCTGAAAAAGCAAACTTGGCTCAGCTAGGGGCCAATGTAATGGCAGGCCTGATCTCTAGTCCGTGAGGGGAGATCCTCTGGAAATCAAAGTAGGGCAAGTGGGAGGCAGTCACTCAGGATTTTGTCTCTGGGTGTTGCGTTTACAGTGTCCGGTCAGGGTAGGGGTTGTCTCAGAAGCCGAGGGAGTTGGAATGAAGAGTACTGTTTTCTGCCACAGGGGACCCCCCAGGAGAGGGACTCTAGAGCACAGCAGTGGGTTCCCTCAACTGGAATACACACCATCTAGTTAGTCCTGGGTGCCTATGGGCATGGCAAGCCACAAATGCGGGCTCTTGGTCCAGTCACTGAGAGGCGTTACTTGAATAAGGTACTCACGCTGAGGGTCACAATGTGTGTTTGTGCCCAAGGCGGCCCTCTCGCTTGGGCGTGGCCTCATGGGCCATGCCGTTTTCTCCTACACTGAAGGTTTGACTCACTGCCAGCAGCAAGGTTTCTTGCCAGGGGGAAGGAGGGGTTCTGACTTGTGCATCAGGTTCCCCCCAGTGCAGGGATTGGAGATAAGGTCTAGGTTCCGATGACTGAAAACCCAGGTTGGGAATGGATGGTGGCCTAAGGCAGTGGCGGGTGCAATGTGCTGGGTGTGCAGCCAGCTGTGTCGGTGTCTGTTGGAAGGTCTGGGCTCAGGCTATTTGCGACAGAGCATCACTGTTTAAGGTAGCCTATGCAATTGGGGTGTTGCCGAGGGCCAAGCAGTTTGATCCTCATTTGGGGTTTCTGGGCAGCGCCATAGACAATGTTTTTCTCCTGGGAGGCAGGCACAGTGCTTCATTGTGGCCCCAGAATTCCCAGTAGGGAGGGTTTGTGGGCCAGGAGTGTGAGGACGGAAGTCTGAAAACACAAGCTAGTGTGAGGATTGGAGCCAAGGGCAGAGCAGGCCCACTCTGCAGAGGCTGAATCAAAATCTCCTGCATCTGAAGTCAGGCTGAGGATCAGACGTTGGCTGAGGCTGGAGTATGTGTCCATGATGGCACCTTCATGAAGTGGGTGCCTCATGAGGCCAAGGAAGTTTGCCCACGCTGAGTTTGGAGGTTGCCCCAAACCACAAGGTTTCCTTCTGCGGGACATTCGAGTCCTGTTGCATGGCTCCAGGACATACCATATGGAAGGACTGGAGAGCAGGGTTCGAAGCATGGATCCCTGTACAGCATGCCTCGCATTCCCATTGGCTATTAGCGACAAGATATGTTTGATCTGCTGCCTCTGGAACACGCGACCCAGGGGGCTGAGTTGAAATGGCCTCTCCTGAGGATGCGTCATAATGTGCGTTTGGGTCCATGGAGACCTTGGAATGTGCTGGTTGTTCCTTGGCCTTGCGGAACTCTCCTACCTGAAGTGTTTGATAATTCCCAGTAAGAAAGCTGCCCATGTGGAGATGAGAGATGTTTGGTTTGGTGCCTCAGAAAAGCCCCATGTGCTGGTCTACGAAAACAGTCCTCTGAGAACGGAAACATGGAAACCAAAGCTAAGGTTCAGATTAGGGCCTGGGGGCCTGTCCATTTCAACCTTCTGTCTCTGGGGACACTGTCTGAGAGTCTAAGTGGAGATAGTTGCTCCGCTGGTGTCAGAGAGCCCCTCTTAGTCCAAGGTGGCCTATACTATTGATGGCCTCAGGGACCTTGGAGCTTTTCCCTAACCTGTAGGGTTGTGGTCAATGGATTGGGCACACTTTCCTTGGAGAGGGCAGGCAGAATCTTTCGCTGTTTGGTCCAGAGGCCCTAGCCTGGATGTTGTGTGGGTCCAGGCTGTGGGCACAGATGTCTGAATACACAAACTCAGCTTATGAGTGGCGCCTAGGGTATGGCAGGCCGGATGTACAGCCCGAGAGGGAGCTCCTGGGCCTCTGAAACAAGGGCGAGTGGGAGGCGTTCCTTCAGGCTTTTGTCTCTGGATGTTGTGTCCGGGATAGCCGTGGATTGGAGCGGTGGCCTCAGGTACTGTGGACGAGTATCCCTCTCTGGGGATTTGTCCCAGCTCCCAAGAGTTTGGGGTCATTTTGTGGGAAGGGTGGAGTCGTGTTGTCTGGCTCATGGGTCTCTCCAAGAAAGGGATTCCAGAGCAGAGCTCCAGGTACGGGCGGGGCGACTGGAAAATTCAAACCGTGGTGAGGATTGGGTGCATAGGGGCTTGGCAAGCCCCATATGTGGGCTCTAGGTCCAGGCCCTGACAGGCCTTTCTTTGACATGGGGCTCATGCTGAGGGTCACAGTGTGAATTTCTGCCCAAGCAGCACTCAAGTTTGGGCGTGGCATCAGGGGCCATGAAGGATTCTCCCACCCTGAAGGTGTGACTCCATGCCAAGAGCAAGCTTGACAGCCATGGGGAAGGAGGGGTTCTGTTTTGTGCTTGCTATACCCAGCTGTGTGGAGAATTGATATAATGTCTAGGTTCAGATATCTGAAAACCAAGGTTAGGATGAGGTGACGGCATAAGACCATGGCGTGTCCGAAGTGCTGGGTGTGCGGCCAGCTGTCTCCTTGTCTGTCTGGACGTCTGGCTTCAGGCTGTGTCAGGCAGAGCATGAGTGCCCAGAGCAGCCTATCCAGTTCGGGTACCGTCGGGGCCCGAGCAGGTTGATGCTCATCTGGGTTTTCTGGAGAGCCCCACAGGGAAACGTTTTTCTTCCGTTGGGCAGACACTGGGCTGGGTTTTGGTTCCGGAGTTCCTAGTCCGGAGGGCTTGTTTGCCAGGAGTGTGAGGAAGGAAGTCTGAAAACACAAGCTAGCGTGAGGTTTGGGACCGAGGGCACGGCAGGCCCACTCTGCAGAGGCTGAATCGAGATCTCATGCACTGAGGTCATGTCAACTATGAGACGTGCCTCAGGCTAGAGTTCTTGTCCAGCATGGCCTCTTCCTGAAGGGTGTGGGGGCTTCATGAGGCCAGAAAGTTTTGCCTACGATGGGATTTGTGAACTGCTCCAAAACTGAAGGTTACCTTCTGCACGACAGTCGAGTCCTATTGGATGGTTCCAAGAGGCCCCATATGGAAAGACTCGAGAGCAGGTGTCTAAGCATGGATGCCTGGGAACGCCACCTCATATTCCCACTCTTTAGTCAGGACAAGGCAGGCTCAATCTGCGGGCTCCTGGGTGAGCTACCCAGAAGGGAGAGTTGAAATGGACTCTCCTGAAGATGAGTCCTACTGTGGCTTGGTGGCGTGGGAGACCTTGGAATGTGGAGGTGGCTCAGGGACTCTGCAGGATTCTCCAACATGAGGTGTTTGACACGGCTCCAACAAGGCAACTTCCCATGTGGAGACGAGAGGAGTTCTGTTCCGTGCCTCAGGAAAGCCCCATACCCTGTTCTTCGAACCAAAGCCTCTGAGGAGTGACACCTGGAAACCAAAGAAAGAGTTGAGACTACGGCCTAAAGGCCTGTCCGGCTCAACCTTCTATCTCTGTTGACATCTGTGTGCATGCATTCATGGATGTAGCTGCTCAGCTTGTGTCCGAATGCCCCTGTGAGTCCAGTGAGGCTCCCAATAGTGGGATGTCCTCGGAGGCCTTGAGGTTTCTCATATTCTGGAGGTGTGTGGCCAACGGAATGGACACAGTTTCCCAGGAGAGAGCAGGCACGGTCCTGTGGTATGGCCCCAGAGGACCCAGCCTAGAGGCTGTGTTTGCCAGGGCTGTGGGGACAGATGTCTGAAAAAGCAAACTTGGCTCAGCTAGGGGCCAATGTAATGGCAGGCCTGATCTCTAGTCCGTGAGGGGAGATCCTCTGGAAATCAAAGTAGGGCAAGTGGGAGGCAGTCACTCAGGATTTTGTCTCTGGGTGTTGCGTTTACAGTGTCCGGTCAGGGTAGGGGTTGTCTCAGAAGCCGAGGGAGTTGGAATGAAGAGTACTGTTTTCTGCCACAGGGGACCCCCCAGGAGAGGGACTCTAGAGCACAGCAGTGGGTTCCCTCAACTGGAATACACACCATCTAGTTAGTCCTGGGTGCCTATGGGCATGGCAAGCCACAAATGCGGGCTCTTGGTCCAGTCACTGAGAGGCGTTACTTGAATAAGGTACTCACGCTGAGGGTCACAATGTGTGTTTGTGCCCAAGGCGGCCCTCACGCTTGGGCGTGGCCTCATGGGCCATGCCGTTTTCTCCTACACTGAAGGTTTGACTCACTGCCAGCAGCAAGGTTTCTTGCCAGGGGGAAGGAGGGGTTCTGACTTGTGCATCAGGTTCCCCCCAGTGCAGGGATTGGAGATAAGGTCTAGGTTCCGATGACTGAAAACCCAGGTTGGGAATGGATGGTGGCCTAAGGCAGTGGCGGGTCCAATGTGCTGGGTGTGCAGCCAGCTGTGTCGGTGTCTGTTGGAAGGTCTGGGCTCAGGCTATTTGCGACAGAGCATCACTGTTTAAGGTAGCCTATGCAATTGGGGTGTTGCCGAGGGCCAAGCAGTTTGATCCTCATTTGGGGTTTCTGGGCAGCGCCATAGACAATGTTTTTCTCCTGGGAGGCAGGCACAGTGCTTCATTGTGGCCCCAGAATTCCCAGTAGGGAGGGTTTGTGGGCCAGGAGTGTGAGGACGGAAGTCTGAAAACACAAGCTAGTGTGAGGATTGGAGCCAAGGGCAGAGCAGGCCCACTCTGCAGAGGCTGAATCAAAATCTCCTGCATCTGAAGTCAGGCTGAGGATCAGACGTTGGCTGAGGCTGGAGTATGTGTCCATGATGGCACCTTCATGAAGTGGGGGCCTCATGAGGCCAAGGAAGTTTTCCCACGCTGAGTTTGGAGGTTGCCCCAAACCACAAGGTTTCCTTCTGCGGGACATTCGAGTCCTGTTGCATGGCTCCAGGACATACCATATGGAAGGACTGGAGAGCAGGGTTCGAAGGATGGATCCCTGTACAGCATGCCTCGCATTCCCATTGGCTATTAGCGACAAGATATGTTTGATCTGCTGCCTCTGGAACACGCGACCCAGGGGGCTGAGTTGAAATGGCCTCTCCTGAGGATGCGTCATAATGTGCGTTTGGGTCCATGGAGACCTTGGAATGTGCTGGTTGTTCCTTGGCCTTGCGGAACTCTCCTACCTGAAGTGTTTGATAATTCCCAGTAAGAAAGCTGCCCATGTGGAGATGAGAGATGTTTGGTTTGGTGCCTCAGAAAAGCCCCATGTGCTGGTCTACGAAAACAGTCCTCTGAGAACGGAAACATGGAAACCAAAGCTAAGGTTCAGATTAGGGCCTGGGGGCCTGTCCATTTCAACCTTCTGTCTCTGGGGACACTGTCTGAGAGTCTAAGTGGAGATAGTTGCTCCGCTGGTGTCAGAGAGCCCCTCTTAGTCCAAGGTGGCCTATACTATTGATGGCCTCAGGGACCTTGGAGCTTTTCCCTAACCTGTAGGGTTGTGGTCAATGGATTGGGCACACTTTCCTTGGAGAGGGCAGGCAGAATCTTTCGCTGTTTGGTCCAGAGGCCCTAGCCTGGATGTTGTGTGGGTCCAGGCTGTGGGCACAGATGTCTGAATACACAAACTCAGCTTATGAGTGGCGCCTAGGGTATGGCAGGCCGGATGTACAGCCCGAGAGGGAGCTCCTGGGCCTCTGAAACAAGGGCGAGTGGGAGGCGTTCCTTCAGGCTTTTGTCTCTGGATGTTGTGTCCGGGATAGCCGTGGATTGGAGCGGTGGCCTCAGGTACTGTGGACGAGTATCCCTCTCTGGGGATTTGTCCCAGCTCCCAAGAGTTTGGGGTCATTTTGTGGGAAGGGTGGAGTCGTGTTGTCTGGCTCATGGGTCTCTCCAAGAAAGGGATTCCAGAGCAGAGCTCCAGGTACGGGCGGGGCGACTGGAAAATTCAAACCGTGGTGAGGATTGGGTGCATAGGGGCTTGGCAAGCCCCATATGTGGGCTCTAGGTCCAGGCCCTGACAGGCCTTTCTTTGACATGGGGCTCATGCTGAGGGTCACAGTGTGAATTTCTGCCCAAGCAGCACTCAAGTTTGGGCGTGGCATCAGGGGCCATGAAGGATTCTCCCACCCTGAAGGTGTGACTCCATGCCAAGAGCAAGCTTGACAGCCATGGGGAAGGAGGGGTTCTGTTTTGTGCTTGCTATACCCAGCTGTGTGGAGAATTGATATAATGTCTAGGTTCAGATATCTGAAAACCAAGGTTAGGATGAGGTGACGGCATAAGACCATGGCGTGTCCGAAGTGCTGGGTGTGCGGCCAGCTGTCTCCTTGTCTGTCTGGACGTCTGGCTTCAGGCTGTGTCAGGCAGAGCATGAGTGCCCAGAGCAGCCTATCCAGTTCGGGTACCGTCGGGGCCCGAGCAGGTTGATGCTCATCTGGGTTTTCTGGAGAGCCCCACAGGGAAACGTTTTTCTTCCGTTGGGCAGACACTGGGCTGGGTTTTGGTTCCGGAGTTCCTAGTCCGGAGGGCTTGTTTGCCAGGAGTGTGAGGAAGGAAGTCTGAAAACACAAGCTAGCGTGAGGTTTGGGACCGAGGGCACGGCAGGCCCACTCTGCAGAGGCTGAATCGAGATCTCATGCACTGAGGTCATGTCAACTATGAGACGTGCCTCAGGCTAGAGTTCTTGTCCAGCATGGCCTCTTCCTGAAGGGTGTGGGGGCTTCATGAGGCCAGAAAGTTTTGCCTACGATGGGATTTGTGAACTGCTCCAAAACTGAAGGTTACCTTCTGCACGACAGTCGAGTCCTATTGGATGGTTCCAAGAGGCCCCATATGGAAAGACTCGAGAGCAGGTGTCTAAGCATGGATGCCTGGGAACGCCACCTCATATTCCCACTCTTTAGTCAGGACAAGGCAGGCTCAATCTGCGGGCTCCTGGGTGAGCTACCCAGAAGGGAGAGTTGAAATGGACTCTCCTGAAGATGAGTCCTACTGTGGCTTGGTGGCGTGGGAGACCTTGGAATGTGGAGGTGGCTCAGGGACTCTGCAGGATTCTCCAACATGAGGTGTTTGACACGGCTCCAACAAGGCAACTTCCCATGTGGAGACGAGAGGAGTTCTGTTCCGTGCCTCAGGAAAGCCCCATACCCTGTTCTTCGAACCAAAGCCTCTGAGGAGTGACACCTGGAAACCAAAGAAAGAGTTGAGACTACGGCCTAAAGGCCTGTCCGGCTCAACCTTCTATCTCTGTTGACATCTGTGTGCATGCATTCATGGATGTAGCTGCTCAGCTTGTGTCCGAATGCCCCTGTGAGTCCAGTGAGGCTCCCAGTAGTGGGATGTCCTCGGAGGCCTTGAGGTTTCTCATATTCTGGAGGTGTGTGGCCAACGGAATGGACACAGTTTCCCAGGAGAGAGCAGGCACGGTCCTGTGGTATGGCCCCAGAGGACCCAGCCTAGAGGCTGTGTTTGCCAGGGCTGTGGGGACAGATGTCTGAAAAAGCAAACTTGGCTCAGCTAGGGGCCAATGTAATGGCAGGCCTGATCTCTAGTCCGTGAGGGGAGATCCTCTGGAAATCAAAGTAGGGCAAGTGGGAGGCAGTCACTCAGGATTTTGTCTCTGGGTGTTGCGTTTACAGTGTCCGGTCAGGGTAGGGGTTGTCTCAGAAGCCGAGGGAGTTGGAATGAAGAGTACTGTTTTCTGCCACAGGGGACCCCCCAGGAGAGGGACTCTAGAGCACAGCAGTGGGTTCCCTCAACTGGAATACACACCATCTAGTTAGTCCTGGGTGCCTATGGGCATGGCAAGCCACAAATGCGGGCTCTTGGTCCAGTCACTGAGAGGCGTTACTTGAATAAGGTACTCACGCTGAGGGTCACAATGTGTGTTTGTGCCCAAGGCGGCCCTCACGCTTGGGCGTGGCCTCATGGGCCATGCCGTTTTCTCCTACACTGAAGGTTTGACTCACTGCCAGCAGCAAGGTTTCTTGCCAGGGGGAAGGAGGGGTTCTGACTTGTGCATCAGGTTCCCCCCAGTGCAGGGATTGGAGATAAGGTCTAGGTTCCGATGACTGAAAACCCAGGTTGGGAATGGATGGTGGCCTAAGGCAGTGGCGGGTCCAATGTGCTGGGTGTGCAGCCAGCTGTGTCGGTGTCTGTTGGAAGGTCTGGGCTCAGGCTATTTGCGACAGAGCATCACTGTTTAAGGTAGCCTATGCAATTGGGGTGTTGCCGAGGGCCAAGCAGTTTGATCCTCATTTGGGGTTTCTGGGCAGCGCCATAGACAATGTTTTTCTCCTGGGAGGCAGGCACAGTGCTTCATTGTGGCCCCAGAATTCCCAGTAGGGAGGGTTTGTGGGCCAGGAGTGTGAGGACGGAAGTCTGAAAACACAAGCTAGTGTGAGGATTGGAGCCAAGGGCAGAGCAGGCCCACTCTGCAGAGGCTGAATCAAAATCTCCTGCATCTGAAGTCAGGCTGAGGATCAGACGTTGGCTGAGGCTGGAGTATGTGTCCATGATGGCACCTTCATGAAGTGGGGGCCTCATGAGGCCAAGGAAGTTTTCCCACGCTGAGTTTGGAGGTTGCCCCAAACCACAAGGTTTCCTTCTGCGGGACATTCGAGTCCTGTTGCATGGCTCCAGGACATACCATATGGAAGGACTGGAGAGCAGGGTTCGAAGGATGGATCCCTGTACAGCATGCCTCGCATTCCCATTGGCTATTAGCGACAAGATATGTTTGATCTGCTGCCTCTGGAACACGCGACCCAGGGGGCTGAGTTGAAATGGCCTCTCCTGAGGATGCGTCATAATGTGCGTTTGGGTCCATGGAGACCTTGGAATGTGCTGGTTGTTCCTTGGCCTTGCGGAACTCTCCTACCTGAAGTGTTTGATAATTCCCAGTAAGAAAGCTGCCCATGTGGAGATGAGAGATGTTTGGTTTGGTGCCTCAGAAAAGCCCCATGTGCTGGTCTACGAAAACAGTCCTCTGAGAACGGAAACATGGAAACCAAAGCTAAGGTTCAGATTAGGGCCTGGGGGCCTGTCCATTTCAACCTTCTGTCTCTGGGGACACTGTCTGAGAGTCTAAGTGGAGATAGTTGCTCCGCTGGTGTCAGAGAGCCCCTCTTAGTCCAAGGTGGCCTATACTATTGATGGCCTCAGGGACCTTGGAGCTTTTCCCTAACCTGTAGGGTTGTGGTCAATGGATTGGGCACACTTTCCTTGGAGAGGGCAGGCACAATCTTTCGCTGTTTGGTCCAGAGGCCCTAGCCTGGATGTTGTGTGGGTCCAGGCTGTGGGCACAGATGTCTGAATACACAAACTCAGCTTATGAGTGGCGCCTAGGGTATGGCAGGCCGGATGTACAGCCCGAGAGGGAGCTCCTGGGCCTCTGAAACAAGGGCGAGTGGGAGGCGTTCCTTCAGGCTTTTGTCTCTGGATGTTGTGTCCGGGATAGCCGTGGATTGGAGCGGTGGCCTCAGGTACTGTGGACGAGTATCCCTCTCTGGGGATTTGTCCCAGCTCCCAAGAGTTTGGGGTCATTTTGTGGGAAGGGTGGAGTCGTGTTGTCTGGCTCATGGGTCTCTCCAAGAAAGGGATTCCAGAGCAGAGCTCCAGGTACGGGCGGGGCGACTGGAAAATTCAAACCGTGGTGAGGATTGGGTGCATAGGGGCTTGGCAAGCCCCATATGTGGGCTCTTGGTCCAGGCCCTGACAGGCCTTTCTTTGACATGGGGCTCATGCTGAGGGTCACAGTGTGAATTTGTGCCCAAGCAGCACTCAAGTTTGGGCGTGGCATCAGGGGCCATGAAGGATTCTCCCACCCTGAAGGTGTGACTCCATGCCAAGAGCAAGCTTGACAGCCATGGGGAAGGAGGGGTTCTGTTTTGTGCTTGCTATACCCAGCTGTGTGGAGAATTGATATAATGTCTAGGTTCAGATATCTGAAAACCAAGGTTAGGATGAGGTGACGGCATAAGACCATGGCGTGTCCGAAGTGCTGGGTGTGCGGCCAGCTGTCTCCTTGTCTGTCTGGACGTCTGGCTTCAGGCTGTGTCAGGCAGAGCATGAGTGCCCAGAGCAGCCTATCCAGTTCGGGTACCGTCGAGGCCCGAGCAGGTTGATGCTCATCTGGGTTTTCTGGAGAGCCCCACAGGGAAACGTTTTTCTTCCGTTGGGCAGACACTGGGCTGGGTTTTGGTTCCGGAGTTCCTAGTCCGGAGGGCTTGTTTGCCAGGAGTGTGAGGAAGGAAGTCTGAAAACACAAGCTAGCGTGAGGTTTGGGACCGAGGGCACGGCAGGCCCACTCTGCAGAGGCTGAATCGAGATCTCATGCACTGAGGTCATGTCAACTATGAGACGTGCCTCAGGCTAGAGTTCTTGTCCAGCATGGCCTCTTCCTGAAGGGTGTGGGGGCTTCATGAGGCCAGAAAGTTTTGCCTACGATGGGATTTGTGAACTGCTCCAAAACTGAAGGTTACCTTCTGCACGACAGTCGAGTCCTATTGGATGGTTCCAAGAGGCCCCATATGGAAAGACTCGAGAGCAGGTGTCTAAGCATGGATGCCTGGGAACGCCACCTCATATTCCCACTCTTTAGTCAGGACAAGGCAGGCTCAATCTGCGGGCTCCTGGGTGAGCTACCCAGAAGGGAGAGTTGAAATGGACTCTCCTGAAGATGAGTCCTACTGTGGCTTGGTGGCCTGGGACCTTGGAATGTGGAGGTGGCTCAGGGACTCTGCAGGATTCTCCAACATGAGGTGTTTGACACGGCTCCAACAAGGCAACTTCCCATGTGGAGTCGAGAGGAGTTCTGTTCCGTGCCTCAGGAAAGCCCCATACCCTGTTCTTCGAACCACAGCCTCTGAGGAGTGACACCTGGAAACCAAAGCAAGAGTTGAGACTACGGCCTAAAGGCCTGTCCGGCTCAACCTTCTATCTCTGTTGACATCTGTGTGCATGCATTCATGGATGTAGCTGCTCAGCTTGTGTCCGAATGCCCCTGTGAGTCCAGTGAGGCTCCCAGTAGTGGGATGTCCTCGGAGGCCTTGAGGTTTCTCATATTCTGGAGGTGTGTGGCCAAAGGAATGGACACAGTTTCCCAGGAGAGAGCAGGCACGGTCCTGTGGTATGGCCCCAGAGGACCCAGCCTAGAGGCTGTGTTTGCCAGGGCTGTGGGGACAGATGTCTGAAAAAGCAAACTTGGCTCAGCTAGGGGCCAATGTAATGGCAGGCCTGATCTCTAGTCCGTGAGGGGAGATCCTCTGGAAATCAAAGTAGGGCAAGTGGGAGGCAGTCACTCAGGATTTTGTCTCTGGGTGTTGCGTTTACAGTGTCCGGTCAGGGTAGGGGTTGTCTCAGAGGCCGAGGAAGAGCCTTCCTCTCGGGGGATTGTCCAAGCTCCCAAGTGTTTGTGTTCATTCTGTGGGAATGAAGAGTACTGTTTTCTGCCACAGGGGACCCCCCAGGAGAGGGACTCTAGAGCACAGCAGTGGGTTCCCTCAACTGGAATACACACCATCTAGTTAGTCCTGGGTGCCTATGGGCATGGCAAGCCAAATATGCGGGCTCTTGGTCCAGTCACTGAGAGGCGTTACTTGAATAAGGTACTCACGCTGAGGGTCACAATGTGTGTTTGTGCCCAAGGCGGCCCTCACGCTTGGGCGTGGCCTCATGGGCCATGCCGTTTTCTCCTACACTGAAGGTTTGACTCACTGCCTGCAGCAAGGTTTCTTGCCAGGGGGAAGGAGGGGTTCTGACTTGTGCATCAGGTTCCCCCCTGTGCATGGATTGGAGATAAGGTCTAGGTTCCGATGACTGAAAACCCAGGTTGGGAATGGATGGTGGCCTAAGGCAGTGGCGGGTCCAATGTGCTGGGTGTGCAGCCAGCTGTGTCGGTGTCTGTTGGAAGGTCTGGGCTCAGGCTATTTGCGACAGAGCATCACTGTTTAAGGTAGCCTATGCAATTGGGGTGTTGCCGAGGGCCAAGCAGTTTGATCCTCATTTGGGGTTTCTGGGCAGCGCCATACACAATGTTTTTCTCCTGGGAGGCAGGCACAGTGCTTCATTGTGGCCCCAGAATTCCCAGTAGGGAGGGTTTGTGGGCCAGGAGTGTGAGGACGGAAGTCTGAAAACACAAGCTAGTGTGAGGATTGGAGCCAAGGGCAGAGCAGGCCCACTCTGCAGAGGCTGAATCAAAATCTCCTGCATCTGAAGTCAGGCTGAGGATCAGACGTTGGCTGAGGCTGGAGTATGTGTCCATGATGGCACCTTCATGAAGTGGGGGCCTCATGAGGCCAAGGAAGTTTTCCCACGCTGAGTTTGGAGGTTGCCCCAAACCACAAGGTTTCCTTCTGCGGGACATTCGAGTCCTGTTGCATGGCTCCAGGACATACCATATGGAAGGACTGGAGAGCAGGGTTCGAAGGATGGATCCCTGTACAGCATGCCTCGCATTCCCATTGGCTATTAGCGACAAGATATGTTTGATCTGCTGCCTCTGGAACACGCGACCCAGGGGGCTGAGTTGAAATGGCCTCTCCTGAGGATGCGTCATAATGTGCGTTTGGGTCCATGGAGACCTTGGAATGTGCTGGTTGTTCAGTGGCCCTGCGGAACTCTCCTACCTGAAGTGTTTGATACATCCCAGTAAGAAAGCTGCCCATGTGGAGATGAGAGAGGTTTGGCTTGGTGCCTCAGAAAAGCCCCATGTGCTGGTCTACGAAAACAGTCCTCTGAGAACGGAAACATGGAAACCAAAGCTAAGGTTCAGATTAGGGCCTGGGGGCCTGTCCATTTCAACCTTCTGTCTCTGGGGACACTGTCTGAGAGTCTAAGTGGAGATAGTTGCTCCGCTGGTGTCAGAAAGCCCCTCTTAGTCCAGGGTGGTCTATACTATTGATGGCCTCAGGGACCTTGGAGGTTTTCCGTAACCTGTAGGGTTGTGGTCAATGGATTGGGCACACTTTCCTTGGAGAGGGCAGGCACAATCTTTCGCTGTTTGGTCCAGAGGCCCTAGCCTGGATGTTGTGTGGGTCCAGGCTGTGGGCACAGAAGTCTGAATACACAAACTCAGCTTATGAGTGGCGCCTAGGGTATGGCAGGCCGGATGTACAGCCCGAGAGGGAGCTCCTGGGCCTCTGAAACAAGGGCGAGTGGGAGGCGTTCCTTCAGGCTTTTGTCTCTGGATGTTGTGTCCGGGATAGCCGTGGATTGGAGCGGTGGCCCAGGTACTGTGGACGAGTATCCCTCTCTGGGGATTTGTCCCAGCTCCCAAGAGTTTGGGGTCATTTTGTGGGAAGGGTGGAATCGTGTTGTCTGGCTCATGGGTCTCTCCAAGAAAGGGATTCCAGAGCAGAGCTCCAGGTACGGGCGGGGCGACTGGAAAATTCAAACCGTGGTGAGGATTGGGTGCATAGGGGCTTGGCAAGCCCCATATGTGGGCTCTTGGTCCAGGCCCTGACAGGCCTTTCTTTGACATGGGGCTCATGCTGAGGGTCACAGTGTTAACTTGTGCCCAAGCAGCACTCAAGTTTGGGCGTGGCATCAGAAGCCATGAAGGTTTCTCCCACCCTGAAGGTGTGACTCCATGCCAAGAGCAAGCTTGACAGCCATGGGGAAGGAGGAGTTCTGTTTTGTGCTTGCTATACCCAGCTGTGTGAAGAATTGATATAATGTCTAGGTTCAGATATCTAAAAACCAAGGTTAGGATGAGGTGACGGCATAAGACCATGGCGTGTCCGAAGTGCTGGGTGTGCGGCCAGCTGTCTCCTTGTCTGTCTGGACGTCTGGCTTCAGGCTGTGTCAGGCAGAGCATGAGTGCCCAGAGCAGCCTATCCAGTTCGGGTACCGTCGAGGCCCGAGCAGGTTGATCTTCATCTGGGTTTTCTGGAGAGCCCCACAGGGAAACGTTTTTCTTCCGTTGGGCAGACACTGGGCTGGGTTTTGGTTCCGGAGTTCCTAGTCCGGAGGGCTTGTTTGCCAGGAGTGTGAGGAAGGAAGTCTGAAAACACAAGCTAGCGTGAGGTTTGGGACCGAGGGCACGGCAGGCCCACTCTGCAGAGGCTGAATCGAGATCTCCTGCACTGAGGTCATGTCAACTATGAGACGTGCCTCAGGCTAGAGTCTTGTCCAGCATGGCCTCTTCCTGAAGGGTGTGGGGGCTTCATGAGGCCAGAAAGTTTTGCCTACGATTGGATTTGTGAACTGCTCGAAAACTGAAGGTTACCTTCTGCACGACAGTCGAGTCCTATTGGATGGTTCCAAGAGGCCCCATATGGAAAGACTCGAGAGCAGGTGTCTAAGCATGGATGCCTGGGAACGCCACCTCATATACCCACTTTTTAGTCAGGACAAGGCAGGCTCAATCTGCGGGCTCCTGCGTGAGCTACCCAGAGGGGAGAGTTGAAATGGACTCTCCTGAAGATGAGTCCTACTGTGGCTTGGTGGCCTGGGAGACCTTGGAATGTGGAGGTGGCTCAGGGACTCTGCAGGATTCTCCAACATGAGGTGTTTGACACGGCTCCAACAAGGAAACTTCCCATGTGGAGACGAGAGGAGTTCTGTTCCGTGCCTCAGGAAAGCCCCATACCCTGTTCTTCGAACCAAAGCCTCTGAGGAGTGACACCTGGAAACCAAAGCAAGAGTTGAGACTACGGCCTAAAGGCCTGTCCGGCTCAACCGTCTATCTCTGTTGACATCTGTGTGCATGCATTCATGGATGTAGCTGCTCAGCTTGTGTCCGAATGCCCCTGTGAGTCCAGTGCGGCTCCCAGTAGTGGGATGTCCTCGGAGGCCTTGAGGTTTCTCATATTCTGGAGGTGTGTGGCCAAAGGAATGGACACAGTTTCCCAGGAGAGAGCAGGCACGGTCCTGTGGTATGGCTCCAGAGGACCCAGCCTAGAGGCTGTGTTTGCCAGGGTTGTGGGGACATATGTCTGAAAGAGCAAACTTGGCTCAGCTAGGGGCCAATGTAATGGCAGGCCTGATCTCTAGTCCGTGAGGGGAGATCCTCTGGAAATCAAAGTAGGGCAAGTGGGAGGCAGTCACTCAGGATTTTGTCTTGGGTGTTGCGTTTACAGTGTCCGGTCAGGGTAGGGGTTGTCTCAGAGGCCGAGGAAGAGCCTTCCTCTCGGGGGATTGTCCAAGCTCCCAAGTGTTTGTGTTCATTCTGTGGGAATGAAGAGTACTGTTTTCTGCCACAGGGGACCCCCCAGGTGAGGGACTCTAGAGCACAGCAGTGGGTTCCCTCAACTGGAATACACACCATCTAGTTAGTCCTGGGTGCCTATGGGCATGGCAAGCCACATATACGGGCTCTTGGTCCAGTCACTGAGAGGCGTTACTTGAATAAGGTACTCACGCTGAGGGTCACAATGTGTGTTTGTGCCCAAGGCGGCCCTCACGCTTGGGCGTGGCCTCATGGGCCATGCCGTTTTCTCCTACACTGAAGGTTTGACTCACTGCCTGCAGCAAGGTTTCTTGCCAGGGGGAAGGAGGGGTTCTGACTTGTGCATCAGGTTCCCCCCTGTGCAGGGATTGGAGATAAGGTCTAGGTTCCGATGACTGAAAACCCAGGTTGGGAATGGATGGTGGCCTAAGGCAGTGGCGGGTCCAATGTGCTGGGTGTGCAGCCAGCTGTGTCGGTGTCTGTTGGAAGGTCTGGGCTCAGGCTATTAGCGACAGAGCATCACTGTTTAAGGTAGCCTATGCAATTGGGGTGTTGCCGAGGGCCAAGCAGTTTGATCCTCATTTGGGGTTTCTGGGCAGCGCCATACACAATGTTTTTCTCCTGGGAGGCAGGCACAGTGCTTCATTGTGGCCCCAGAATTCCCAGTAGGGAGGGTTTGTGGGCCAGGAGTGTGAGGACGGAAGTCTGAAAACACAAGCTAGTGTGAGGATTGGAGCCAAGGGCAGAGCAGGCCCACTCTGCAGAGGCTGAATCAAAATCTCCTGCATCTGAAGTCAGGCTGAGGATCAGACGTTGGCTGAGGCTGGAGTATGTGTCCATGATGGCAACTTCATGAAGTGGGGGCCTCATGAGGCCAAGGAAGTTTTCCCACGCTGAGTTTGGAGGTTGCCCCAAACCACAAGGTTTCCTTCTGCGGGACATTCGAGTCCTGTTGCATGGCTCCAGGACATACCATATGGAAGGACTGGAGAGCAGGGTTCGAAGGATGGATCCCTGTACAGCATGCCTCGCATTCCCATTGGCTATTAGCGACAAGATATGTTTGATCTGCTGCCTCTGGAACACGCGACCCAGGGGGCTGAGTTGAAATGGCCTCTCCTGAGGATGCGTCATAATGTGCGTTTGGGTCCATGGAGACCTTGGAATGTGCTGGTTGTTCAGTGGCCCTGCGGAACTCTCCTACCTGAAGTGTTTGATACATCCCAGTAAGAAAGCTGCCCATGTGGAGATGAGAGAGGTTTGGCTTGGTGCCTCAGAAAAGCCCCATGTGCTGGTCTACGAAAACAGTCCTCTGAGAACGGAAACATGGAAACCAAAGCTAAGGTTCAGATTAGGGCCTGGGGGCCTGTCCATTTCAACCTTCTGTCTCTGGGGACACTGTCTGAGAGTCTAAGTGGAGATAGTTGCTCCGCTGGTGTCAGAAAGCCCCTCTTAGTCCAGGGTGGTCTATACTATTGATGGTCTCAGGGACCTTGGAGGTTTTCCGTAACCTGTAGGGTTGTGGTCAATGGATTGGGCACACTTTCCTTGGAGAGGGCAGGCACAATCTTTCGCTGTTTGGTCCAGAGGCCCTAGCCTGGATGTTGTGTGGGTCCAGGCTGTGGGCACAGAAGTCTGAATACACAAACTCAGCTTATGAGTGGCGCCTAGGGTATGGCAGGCCGGATGTACAGCCCGAGAGGGAGCTCCTGGGCCTCTGAAACAAGGGCGAGTGGGAGGCGTTCCTTCAGGCTTTTGTCTCTGGATGTTGTGTCCGGGATAGCCGTGGATTGGAGCGGTGGCCTCAGGTACTGTGGACGAGTATCCCTCTCTGGGGATTTGTCCCAGCTCCCAAGAGTTTGGGGTCATTTTGTGGGAAGGGTGGAGTCGTGTTGTCTGGCTCATGGGTCTCTCCAAGAAAGGGATTCCAGAGCAGAGCTCCAGGTACGGGCGGGGCGACTGGAAAATTCAAACCGTGGTGAGGATTGGGTGCATAGGGGCTTGGCAAGCCCCATATGTGGGCTCTTGGTCCAGGCCCTGACAGGCCTTTCTTTGACATGGGGCTCATGCTGAGGGTCACAGTGTGAATTTGTGCCCAAGCAGCACTCAAGTTTGGGCGTGGCATCAGGGGCCATGAAGGTTTCTCCCACCCTGTAGGTGTGACTCCATGCCAAGAGCAAGCTTGACAGCCATGGGGAAGGAGGAGTTCTGTTTTGTGCTTGCTATACCCAGCTGTGTGGAGAATTGATATAATGTCTAGGTTCAGATATCTGAAAACCAAGGTTAGGATGAGGTGACGGCATAAGACCATGGCGTGTCCAAAGTGCTGGGTGTGCGGCCAGCTGTCTCCTTGTCTGTCTGGACGTCTGGCTTCAGGCTGTGTCAGGCAGAGCATGAGTGCCCAGAGCAGCCTATCCAGTTCGGGTACCGTCGAGGCCCGAGCAGGTTGATCCTCATCTGGGTTTTCTGGAGAGCCCCACAGGGAAACGTTTTTCTTCCGTTGGGCAGACACTGGGCTGGGTTTTGGTTCCAGAGTTCCTAGTCCGGAGGGCTTGTTTGCCAGGAGTTGAGGAAGGAAGTCTGAAAACACAAGCTAGCGTGAGGTTTGGGATTGAGGGCACGGCAGGCCCACTCTGCAGAGGCTGAATCGAGATCTCCTGCACTGAGGTCATGTCAACTATGAGACGTGCCTCAGGCTAGAGTTCTTGTCCAGCATGGCCTCTTCCTGAAGGGTTTGGGGGCTTCATGAGGCCAGAAAGTTTTGCCTACGATGGGATTTGTGAACTGCTCCAAAACTGAAGGTTACCTTCTGCACGACAGTCGAGTCCTATTGGATGGTTCCAAGAGGCCCCATATGGAAAGACTCGAGAGCAGGTGTCTAAGCATGGATGCCTGGGAACGCCACCTCATATTCCCACTCTGTAGTCAGGACAAGGCAGGCTCAATCTGCGGGCTCCTGGGTGAGCTACCCAGAGGGGAGAGTTGAAATGGTCTCTCCTGAAGATGAGTCCTACTGTGGCTTGGTGGCCTGGGAGACCTTGGAATGTGGAGGTGGCTCAGGGACTCTGCAGGATTCTCCAACATGAGGTGTTTGACACGGCTCCAACAAGGAAACTTCCCATGTGGAGACGAGAGGAGTTCTGTTCCGTGCCTCAGGAAAGCCCCATACCCTGTTCTTCGAACCAAAGCCTCTGAGGAGTGACACCTGGAAACCAAAGCAAGAGTTGAGACTACGGCCTAAAGGCCTGTCCGGCTCAACCTTCTATCTCTGTTGACATCTGTGTGCATGCATTCATGGATGTAGCTGCTCAGCTTGTGTCCGAATGCCCCTGTGAGTCCAGTGCGGCTCCCAGTAGTGGGATGTCCTCGGAGGCCTTGAGGTTTCTCATATTCTGGAGGTGTGTGGCCAAAGGAATGGACACAGTTTCCCAGGAGAGAGCAGGCACGGTCCTGTGCTATGGCTCCAGAGGACCCAGCCTAGAGGCTGTGTTTGCCAGGGCTGTGGGGACAGATGTCTGAAAAAGCAAACTTGGCTCAGCTAGGGGCCAATGTAATGGCAGGCCTGATCTCTAGTCCGTGAGGGGAGATCCTCTGGAAATCAAAGTAGGGCAAGTGGGAGGCAGTCACTCAGGATTTTGTCTCTGGGTGTTGCGTTTACAGTGTTCGGACAGGGTAGGGGTTGTCTCAGAGGCCGAGGAAGAGCCTTCCTCTCGGGGGATTGTCCAAGCTCCCAAGTGTTTGTGTTCATTCTGTGGGAATGAAGAGTACTGTTTTCTGCCACAGGGGACCCCCCAGGAGAGGGACTCTAGAGCACAGCAGTGGGTTCCCTCAACTGGAATACACACCATCTAGTTAGTCCTGGGTGCCTATGGGCATGGCAAGCCACATATGCAGGCTCTTGGTCCAGTCACTGAGAGGCGTTACTTGAATAAGGTACTCACGCTGAGGGTCACAATGTGTGTTTGTGCCCAAGGCGGCCCTCACGCTTGGGCGTGGCCTCATGGGCCATGCCGTTTTCTCCAACACTGAAGGTTTGACTCACTGCCAGCAGCAAGGTTTCTTGCCAGGGGGAAGGAGGGGTTCTGACTTGTGCATCAGGTTCCCCCCTGTGCAGGGATTGGAGATAAGGTCTAGGTTCCGATGACTGAAAACACAGGTTGGGAATGGATGGTGGCCTAAGGCAGTGGCGGGTCCAATGTGCTGGGTGTGCAGCCAGCTGTGTCGGTGTCTTTTGGAAGGTCTGGGCTCAGGCTATTTTCGACAGAGCATCACTGTTTAAGGTAGCCTATGCAATTGGGGTGTTGCCGAGGGCCAAGCAGTTTGATCCTCATTTGGGGTTTCTGGGCAGCGCCATAGACAATGTTTTTCTCCTGGGAGGCAGGCACAGTGCTTCATTGTGGCCCCAGAATTCCCAGTAGGGAGGGTTTGTGGGCCAGGAGTGTGAGGACGGAAGTCTGAAAACACAAGCTAGTGTGAGGATTGGAGCCAAGGGCAGAGCAGGCCCACTCTGCAGAGGCTGAATCAAAATCTCCTGCATCTGAAGTCAGGCTGAGGATCAGACGTTGGCGGAGGCTGGAGTATGTGTCCATGATTGCACCTTCATGAAGTGGGGGCCTCATGAGGCCAAGGAAGTTTTCCCACGCTGAGTTTGGAGGTTGCCCCAAACCACAAGGTTTCCTTCTGCGGGACATTCGAGCCCTGTTGCATGGCTCCAGGACATACCATATGGAAGGACTGGAGAGCAGGGTTCGAAGGATGGATCCCTGTACAGCATGCCTCGCATTCCCATTGGCTATTAGCGACAAGATATGTTTGATCTGCTGCCTCTGGAACACGCGACCCAGGGGGCTGAGTTGAAATGGCCTCTCCTGAGGATGCGTCATAATGTGCGTTTGGGTCCATGGAGACCTTGGAATGTGCTGGTTGTTCAGTGGCCCTGCGGAACTCTCCTACCTGAAGTGTTTGATACATCCCAGTAAGAAAGCTGCCCATGTGGAGATGAGAGAGGTTTGGTTTGGTGCCTCAGAAAAGCCCCATGTGCTGATCTACGAAAACAGTCCTCTGTGAAAGGAAACATGGAAACCAAAGCTAAGGTTCAGATTAGGGCCTGGGGGCTTATCCATTTCAACCTTCTGTCTCTGGGGACACTGTCTGAGAGTCTAAGTGGAGATAGTTGCTCCGCTGGTGTCAGAGAGCCCCTCTTAGTCCAGGGAGGCCTATACTATTGATGGCCTCAGGGACCTTGGAGCTTTTCCCTAACCTGTAGGGTTGTGGTCAATGGATTGGGCACACTTTCCTTGGAGAGGGCAGGCACAATCTTTCGCTGTTTGGTCCAGAGGCCCTAGCCTGGATGTTGTGTGGGTCCAGGCTGTGGGCACAGAAGTCTGAATACACAAACTCAGCTTATGAGTGGCGCCTAGGGTATGGCAGGCCGGATGTACAGCCCGAGAGGGAGCTCCTGGGCCTCTGAAACAAGGGCGAGTGGGAGGCTTTCCTTCAGGCTTTTGTCTCTGGATGTTGTGTCCAGTTTAGCCGTGGATTGGAGCGGTGGCCTCAGGTACTGTGGACGAGTATCCCTCTCTGGGGATTTGTCCCAGCTCCCAAGAGTTTGGGGTCATTTTGTGGGAAGGGTGGAGTCGTGTTGTCTGGCTCATGGGTCTCTCCAAGAAAGGGATTCCAGAGCAGAGCTCCAGGAACGGGCGGGGTGACTGGAAAATTCAAACCGTTGTGAGGATTGGGTGCATAGGGGCTTGGCAAGCCCCATATGTGGGCTCTAGGTCCAGGCCCTGACAGGCCTTTCTTTGACATGGGGCTCATGCTGAGGGTCACAGTGTGAATTTGTGCCCAAGCAGCACTCAAGTTTGGGCGTGGCATCAGGGGCCATGAAGGTTTCTCCCACCCTGAAGGTGTGACTCCATACCAAGAGCAAGCTTGACAGCCATGGGGAAGGAGGAGTTCTATTTTGTGCTTGCTATACCCAGCTGTGTGGAGAATTGATATAATGTCTAGGTTCAGATATCTGAAAACCAAGGTTAGGATGAGGTGACGGCATAAGACCATGGCTTGTCCGAAGTGCTGGGTGTGCGGCCAGCTGTCTCCTTGTCTGTCTGGACGTCTGGCTTCAGGCTGTGTCAGGCAGAGCATGAGTGCCCAGAGCAGCCTATCCAGTTTGGGTACCGTCGAGGCCCGAGCA
The DNA here is from genome assembly GCF_964662115.1 of Mustela nivalis. Lineage (NCBI taxonomy): Eukaryota > Metazoa > Chordata > Mammalia > Carnivora > Mustelidae > Mustela > Mustela nivalis. The sequence continues at coordinate 67,298 of NW_028135084.1, forward strand.
GGTTGATCCTCATCTGGGTTTTCTGGAGAGTCCCACAGGGATACGTTTTTCTTCCGTTGGGCAGACACTGGGCTGGGTTTTGGTTCGGAAGTTCCTAGTCCGGAGGGCTTGCTTGCCAGGAGTGTGAGGAAGGAAGTCGGAAAACACAAGCTAGTGTGAGGTTTGGGACCGAGGGCACGGCAGGCCCACTCTGCAGAGGCTGAATCGAGATCTCCTGCACTGAGGTCATGTCAACTATGAGACGTGCCTCAGGCTAGAGTTTTTGTCCAGCATGGCCTCTTCCTGAAGGGTGTGGGGGCTTCATGAGGCCAGAAAGTTTTGCCTACGATGGGATTTGTGAACTGCTCCAAAACTGAAGGTTACCTTCTGCACGACAGTCGAGTCCTAATGGATGGTTCCAAGAGGCACCATATGGAAAGACTCGAGAGCAGGTGTCTAAGCATGGATGCCTGGGAACGCCACCTCATATTCCCACTCTTTAGTCAGGACAAGGCAGGCTCAATCTGCGGGCTCCTGAATGAGCTACCCAGAGGGGAGAGTTGAAATGGTCTCTCCTGAAGATGAGTCCTACTGTGGCTTGGTGGCCTGGGAGACCTTGGAATGTGGAGGTGGCTCAGGGACTCTGCAGGATTCTCCAACATGAGGTGTTTGACACGGCTCCAACAAGGAAACTGCCCATGTGGAGACGAGAGGAGTTCTGTTCCGTGCCTCAAGAAAGCCCCATACCCTGTTTTTCGAACCAAAGCCTCTGAGGAGTGACACCTGGAAACCAAAGCAAGAGTTGAGACTACGGCCTAAAGGCCTGTCCGGCTCAACCTTCTATCTCTGTTGACATCTGTGTGCATGCATTCATGGATGTAGCTGCTCAGCTTGGGTCCGAATGCCCCTGTGAGTCCAGTGAGGCTCCCAGTAGTGGGATGTCCTCGGAGGCCTTGAGGTTTCTCATATTCTGGAGGTGTGTGGCCAAAGGAATGGACACAGTTTCCCAGGAGAGAGCAGGCACGGTCCTGTGCTATGGCTCCAGAGGACCCAGCCTAGAGGCTGTGTTTGCCAGGGCTGTGGGGACAGATGTCTGAAAAAGCAAACTTGGCTCAGCTAGGGGCCAATGTAATGGCAGGCCTGATCTCTAGTCCGTGAGGGGAGATCGTCTGGAAATCAAAGTAGGGCAAGTGGGAGGCAGTCACTCAGGATTTTGTCTCTGGGTGTTGCGTTTACAGTGTCCGGTCAGGTTAGGGGTTGTCTCAGAGGTCGAGGAAGAGCCTTCCTCTCGGGGGATTGTCCAAGCTCCCAAGTGTTTGTGTTCATTCTGTGGGAATGAAGAGTACTGTTTTCTGCCACAGAGGACCCCCCAGGAGAGGGACTCTAGAGCACAGCAGTGGGTTCCCTCAACTGGAATACACACCATCTAGTTAGTCCTGGGTGCCTATGGGCATGGCAAGCCACATATGCGGGCTCTTGGTCCAGTCACTGAGAGGCGTTACTTGAATAAGGTACTCACGCTGAGGGTCACAATGTGTGTTTGTGCCCAAGGCGGCCCTCACGCTTGGGCGTGGCCTCATAGGCCATGCCGTTTTCTCCTACACTGAAGGTTTGACTCACTGCCAGCAGCAAGGTTTCTTGCCATGGGGAAGGAGGGGTTCTGACTTGTGCATCAGGTTCCCCCCTGTGCAGGGATTGGAGATAAGGTCTAGGTTCCGATGACTGAAAACCCAGGTTGGGAATGGATGGTGGCCTAAGGCAGTGGCGGGTCCAATGTGCTGGGTGTGAAGCCAGCTGTGTCCGTGTCTGTTGGAAGGTCTGGGCTCAGGCTATTTGCGACAGAGCATCACTGTTTAAGGTAGCCTATGCAATTGGGGTGTTGCCGAGGGCCAAGCAGTTTGATCCTCATTTGGGGTTTCTGGGCAGCACCATAGACAATGTTTTTCTCCTGGGAGGCAGGCACAGTGCTTCATTGTGGCCCCAGAATTCCCAGTAGGGAGGGTTTGTGGGCCAGGAGTGTGAGGACGGAAGTCTGAAAACACAAGCTAGTGTGAGGATTGGAGCCAAGGGCAGAGCAGGCCCACTATGCAGAGGCTGAATCAAAATCTCCTGCATCTGAAGTCAGGCTGAGGATCAGATGTTGGCTGAGGCTGGAGTATGTGTCCATGATGGCACCTTCATGAAGTGGGGGACTCATGAGGCCAAGGAAGTTTTCCCACGCTGAGTTTGGAGGTTGCCCCAAACCCCAAGGTTTCCTTCTGCGGGACATACGAGTCCTGTTGCATGGCTCCAGGACATATCATATGGAAGGACTGGAGAGCAGGGTTCGAAGGATGGATCCCTGTACAGCATGCCTCACATTCCCATTGGCTATTAGCGACAAGATATGTTTGATCTGCTGCCTCTGGAACACGCGACCCAGGGGGCTGAGTTGAAATGGCCTCTCCTGAGGATGCGTCATAATGTGCGTTTGGGTCCATGGAGACCTTGGAATGTGCTGGTTGTTCAGTGGCCCTGCGGAACTCTCCTACCTGAAGTGTTTGATACATCCCAGTAAGAAAGCTGCCCATGTGGAGATGAGAGAGGTTTGGTTTGGTGCCTCAGAAAAGCCCCATGTGCTGGTCTACGAAAACAGTCCTCTGAGAACGGAAACATGGAAACCAAAGCTAAGGTTCAGATTAGGACCTGGGGGCCTGTCCATTTCAACCTCTGTCTCTGGGGACACTGTCTGAGAGTCTAAGTGGAGATAGTTGCTCCGCTGGTGTCAGAGAGCCCCTCTTAGTCCAGGGCGGCCTATACTATTGATGGCCTCAGGGACCTTGGAGGTTTTCCGTAACCTGTAGGGTTGTGGTCAATGGATTGGGCACACTTTCCTTGGAGAGGGCAGGCACAATCTTTCGCTGTTTGGTCCAGAGGCCCTAGCCTGGATGCTGTGTGGGTCCAGGCTGTGGGCACAGAAGTCTGAATACACAAACTCAGCTTATGAGTGGCGCCTAGGGTATGGCAGGCCGGATGTACAGCCCGAGAGGGAGCTCCTGGGCCTCTGAAACAAGGGCGAGTGAGAGGCATTCCTTCAGGCTTTTGTCTCTGGATGTTGTGTCCGGGATAGCCGTGGATTGGAGCGGTGGCCTCAGGTACTGTGGACGAGTATCCCTCTCTGGGTATTTGTCCCAGCTCCCAAGAGTTTGGGGTCATTTTGTGGGAAGGGTGGAGTCGTGTTGTCTGGCTCATAGGTCTCTAAGAAAGGGATTCCAGAGCAGAGCTCCAGGTACGGGCGGGGCGACTGGAAAATTCAAACCGTGGTGAGGATTGGGTGCATAGGGGCTTGGCAAGCCCCATATGTGGGCTCTTGGTCCAGGCCCTGACAGGCCTTTCTTTGACATGGGGCTCATGCTGAGGGTCACAGTGTGAATTTGTGCCCAAGCAGCACTCAAGTTTGGGCGTGGCATCAGGGGCCATGAAGAATTCTCCCACCCTGAAGGTGTGACTCCATGCCAAGAGCAAGCTTGACAGCCATGGGGAAGGAGGAGTTCTGTTTTGTGCTTGCTATACCCAGCTGTGTGGAGAATTGATATAATGTCTAGGTTCAAATATCTGAAAACCAAGGTTAGGATGAGGTGACGGCATAAGACCATGGCGTGTCCGAAGTGCTGGGTGTGCGGCCAGCTGTCTCCTTGTCTGTCTGGACGTCTGGCTTCAGGCTGTTTCAGGCAGAGCATGAGTGCCCAGAGCAGCCTATCCAGTTCGGGTACCGTCGAGGCCCGAGCAGGTTGATCCTCATCTGCGTTTTATGGAGAGCCCCACAGGGATACGTTTTTCTTCCGATGGGCAGACACTGGGCTGGGTTTTGGTTCAGAAGTTCCTAGTCCGGAGGGCTTGCTTGCCAGGAGTGTGAGGAAGGAAGTCTGAAAATACAAGCTAGCATGAGGTTTGGGACCGAGGGCACGGCAGGCCCACTCTGCAGAGGCTGAATCGAGATCTCCTGCACTGAGGTCATGTCAACTATGAGACGTGCCTCAGGCTAGAGTTTTTGTCCAGCATGGCCTCTTCCTGAAGGGTGTGGGGGCTTCATGAGGCCAGAAAGTTTTGCCTACGATGGGATTTGTGTACTGCTCCAAAACTGAAGGTTACCTTCTGCACGACAGTCGAGTCCTATTGGATGGTTCCAAGAGGCCCCATATGGAAAGATTCGAGAGCAGGTGTCTAAGCATGGATGCCTGGGAACGCCACCTCATATTCCCACTCTTTAGTCAGGACAAGGCAGGCTCAATCTGCGGGCTCCTGGGTGAGCTACCCAGAGGGGAGAGTTGAAATGGTCTCTCCTGAAGATGAGTTCTACTGTGGCTTGGTGGCCTGGGAGACCTTGGAATGTGGAGGTGGCTCAGGGACTCTGCAGGATTCTCCAACATGAGGTGTTTGACACGGACCAACAAGGAAACTTCCCATGTGGAGACGAGAGGAGTTCTGTTCCGTGCCTCAGGAAAGCCCCATACCCTGTTTTTCGAACCAAAGCCTCTGAGGAGTGACACCTGGAAACCAAAGCAAGAGTTGAGACTACGGCCTAAAGGCCTGTCCGGCTCAACCTTCTATCTCTGTTGACATCTGTGTGCATGCATTCATGGATGTAGCTGCTCAGCTTGTGTCCGAATGCCCCTGTGAGTCCAGTGAGGCTCCCAGTAGTGGGATGTCCTCGGAGGCCTTGAGGTTTCTCATATTCTGGAGGTGTGTGGCCAAAGGAATGGACACAGTTTCCCAGGAGAGAGCAGGCACGGTCCTGTGGTATGGCTCCAGAGGACCCAGCCTAGAGGCTGTGTTTGCCAGGGCTGTGGGGACAGATGTCTGAAAAAGCAAACTTGGCTCAGCTAGGGGCCAATGTAATGATCTCTAGTCCGTGAGGGGAGATCCTCTGGAAATCAAAGTAGGGCAAGTGGGAGGCAGTCACTCAGGATTTTGTCTCTGGGTGTTGCGTTTACAGTGTCCGGTCAGGTTAGGGGTTGTCTCAGAGGTCGAGGAAGAGCCTTCCTCTCGGGGGATTGTCCAAGCTCCCAAGTGTTTGTGTTCATTCTGTGGGAATGAAGAGTACTGTTTTCTGCCACAGAGGACCCCCCAGGAGAGGGACTCTAGAGCACAGCAGTGGGTTCCCTCAACTGGAATACACACCATCTAGTTAGTCCTGGGTGCCTATGGGCATGCAAGCCACATATGCGGGCTCTTGGTCCAGTCACTGAGAGGCGTTACTTGAATAAGGTACTCACGCTGAGGGTCACAATGTGTGTTTGTGCCCAAGGCGGCCCTCACGCTTGGGCGTGGCCTCATGGGCCATGCCGTTTTCTCCTACACTGAAGGTTTGACTCACTGCCAGCAGCAAGGTTTCTTGCCATGGGGAAGGAGGGGTTCTGACTTGTGCATCAGGTTCCCCCCTGTGCAGGGTTTGGAGATAAGGTCTAGGTTCCGATGACTGAAAACCCAGGTTGGGAATGGATGGTGGCCTAAGGCAGTGGCGGGTCCAATGTGCTGGGTGTGAAGCCAGCTGTGTCCGTGTCTGTTGAAAGGTCTGGGCTCAGGCTATTTGCGACAGAGCATCACTGTTTAAGGTAGCCTATGCAATTGGGGTGTTGCCGAGGGCCAAGCAGTTGGATCCTCATTTGGGGTTTCTGGGCAGCGCCATAGACAATGTTTTTCTCCTGGGAGGCAGGCACAGTGCTTCATTGTGGCCCCAGAATTCCCAGTAGGGTGGGTTTGTGGGCCAGGAGTGTGAGGACGGAAGTCTGAAAACACAAGCTAGTGTGAGGATTGGAGCCAAGGGCAGAGCAGGCCCACTCTGCAGAGGCTGAATCAAAATCTCCTGCATCTGAAGTCAGGCTGAGGATCAGACGTTGGCTGAGGCTGGAGTATGTGTCCATGATGGCACCTTCATGAAGTGGGGGCCTCATGAGGCCAAGGAAGTTTTCCCACGCTGAGTTTGGAGGTTGCCCCAAACCACAAGGTTTCCTTCTGCGGGACATACGAGTCCTGTTGCATGGCTCCAGGACATATCATATGGAAGGACTGGAGAGCAGGGTTCGAAGGATGGATCCCTGTACAGCATGCCTCGCATTCCCATTGGCTATTAGCGACAAGATATGTTTGATCTGCTGCCTCTGGAACACGCGACCCAGGGGGCTGAGTTGAAATGGCCTCTCCTGAGGATGCGTCATAATGTGCGTTTGGGTCCATGGAGACCTTGGAATGTGCTGGTTGTTCAGTGGCCCTGCGGAACTCTCCTACCTGAAGTGTTTGATACATCCCAGTAAGAAAGCTGCCCATGTGGAGATGAGAGAGGTTTGGTTTGGTGCCTCAGAAAAGCCCCATGTGCTGGTCTACGAAAACAGTCCTCTGAGAACGGAAACATGGAAACCAAAGCTAAGGTTCAGATTAGGACCTGGGGGCCTGTCCATTTCAACCTCTGTCTCTGGGGACACTGTCTGAGAGTCTAAGTGGAGATAGTTGCTCCGCTGGTGTCAGAGAGCCCCTCTTAGTCCAGGGCGGCCTATACTATTGATGGCCTCAGGGACCTTGGAGGTTTTCCGTAACCTGTAGGGTTGTGGTCAATGGATTGGGCACACTTTCCTTGGAGAGGGCAGGCACAATCTTTCGCTGTTTGGTCCAGAGGCCCTAGCCTGGATGTTGTGTGGGTCCAGGCTGTGGGCACAGAAGTCTGAATACACAAACTCAGCTTATGAGTGGCGCCTAGGGTATGGCAGGCCGGATGTACAGCCCGAGAGGGAGCTCCTGGGCCTCTGAAACAAGGGCGAGTGAGAGGCATTCCTTCAGGCTTTTGTCTCTGGATGTTGTGTCCGGGATAGCCGTGGATTGGAGCGGTGGCCTCAGGTACTGTGGACGAGTATCCCTCTCTGGGTATTTGTCCCAGCTCCCAAGAGTTTGGGGTCATTTTGTGGGAAGGGTGGAGTCGTGTTGTCTGGCTCATAGGTCTCTAAGAAAGGGATTCCAGAGCAGAGCTCCAGGTACGGGCGGGGCGACTGGAAAATTCAAACCGTGGTGAGGATTGGGTGCATAGGGGCTTGGCAAGCCCCATATGTGGGCTCTTGGTCCAGGCCCTGACAGGCCTTTCTTTGACATGGGGCTCATGCTGAGGGTCACAGTGTGAATTTGTGCCCAAGCAGCACTCAAGTTTGGGCGTGGCATCAGGGGCCATGAAGAATTCTCCCACCCTGAAGGTGTGACTCCATGCCAAGAGCAAGCTTGACAGCCATGGGGAAGGAGGAGTTCTGTTTTGTGCTTGCTATACCCAGCTGTGTGGAGAATTGATATAATGTCTAGGTTCAAATATCTGAAAACCAAGGTTAGGATGAGGTGACGGCATAAGACCATGGCGTGTCCGAAGTGCTGGGTGTGCGGCCAGCTGTCTCCTTGTCTGTCTGGACGTCTGGCTTCAGGCTGTTTCAGGCAGAGCATGAGTGCCCAGAGCAGCCTATCCAGTTCGGGTACCGTCGAGGCCCGAGCAGGTTGATCCTCATCTGCGTTTTATGGAGAGCCCCACAGGGATACGTTTTTCTTCCGTTGGGCAGACACTGGGCTGGGTTTTGGTTCGGAAGTTCCTAGTCCGGAGGGCTTGCTTGCCAGGAGTGTGAGGAAGGAAGTCTGAAAACACAAGCTAGCGTGAGGTTTGGGACCGAGGGCACGGCAGGCCCACTCTGCAGAGGCTGAATCGAGATCTCCTGCACTGAGGTCATGTCAACTATGAGACGTGCCTCAGGCTAGAGTTTTTGTCCAGCATGGCCTCTTCCTGAAGGGTGTGGGGGCTTCATGAGGCCAGAAAGTTTTGCCTACGATGGGATTTGTGAACTGCTCCAAACTGAAGGTTACCTTCTGCACGACAGTCGAGTCCTATTGGATGGTTCCAAGAGGCCCCATATGGAAAGACTCGAGAGCAGGTGTCTAAGCATGGATGCCTGGGAACGCCACCTCATATTCCCACTCTTTAGTCAGGACAAGGCAGGCTCAATCTGCGGGCTCCTGGGTGAGCTACCCAGAGGGGAGAGTTGAAATGGTCTCTCCTGAAGATGAGTCCTACTGTGGCTTGGTGGCCTGGGAGACCTTGGAATGTGGAGGTGGCTCAGGGACTCTGCAGGATTCTCCAACATGAGGTGTTTGACACGGACCAACAAGGAAACTTCCCATGTGGAGACGAGAGGAGTTCTGTTCCGTGCCTCAGGAAAGCCCCATACCCTGTTCTTCGAACCAAAGCCTCTGAGGAGTGACACCTGGAAACCAAAGCAAGCGTTGACACTACGGCCTAAAGGCCTGTCCGGCTCAACCGTCTATCTCTGTTGACATCTGTGTGCATGCATTCATGGATGTAGCTGCTCAGCTTGTGTCCGAATGCCCCTGTGAGTCCAGTGAGGCTCCCAGTAGTGGGATGTCCTCGGAGGCCTTGAGGTTTCTCATATTCTGGAGGTGTGTGGCCAAAGGAATGGACACAGTTTCCCAGGAGAGAGCAGGCACGGTCCTGTGCTATGGCTCCAGAGGACCCAGCCTAGAGGCTGTGTTTGCCAGGGCTGTGGGGACAGATGTCTGAAAAAGCAAACTTGGCTCAGCTAGGGGCCAATGTAATGGCAGGCCTGATCTCTAGTCCGTGAGGGGAGATCCTCTGGAAATCAAAGTAGGGCAAGTGGGAGGCAGTCACTCAGGATTTTGTCTCTGGGTGTTGCGTTTACAGTGTCCAGTCAGGTTAGGGATTGTCTCAGAGGTCGAGGAAGAGCCTTCCTCTCGGGGGATTGTCCAAGCTCCCAAGTGTTTGTGTTCATTCTGTGGGAATGAAGAGTACTGTTTTCTGCCACAGGGGACCCCCCAGGAGAGGGACTCTAGAGCACAGCAGTGGGTTCCCTCAACTGGAATACACACCATCTAGTTAGTCCTGGGTGCCTATGGGCATGGCAAGCCACATATGCGGGCTCTTGGTCCAGTCACTGAGAGGCGTTACTTGAATAAGGTACTCACGCTGAGGGTCACAATGTGTGTTTGTGCCCAAGGCGGCCCTCACGCTTGGGCGTGGCCTCATGGGCCATGCCGTTTTCTCCTACACTGAAGGTTTGACTCACTGCAGCAGCAAGGTTTCTTGCCATGGGGAAGGAGGGGTTCTGACTTGTGCATCAGGTTCCCCCCTGTGCAGGGTTTGGAGATAAGGTCTAGGTTCCGATGACTGAAAACCCAGGTTGGGAATGGATGGTGGCCTAAGGCAGTGGCGGGTCCAATGTGCTGGGTGTGAAGCCAGCTGTGTCCGTGTCTGTTGGAAGGTCTGGGCTCAGGCTATTTGTGACAGAGCATCACTGTTTAAGGTAGCCTATGCAATTGGGGTGTTGCCGAGGGCCAAGCAGTTTGATCCTCATTTGGGGTTTCAGGGCAGCGCCATAGACAATGTTTTTCTCCTGGGAGGCAGGCACAGTGCTTCATTGTGGCCCCAGAATTCCCAGTAGGGAGGGTTTGTGGGCCAGGAGTGTGAGGACGGAAGTCTGAAAACACAAGCTAGTGTGAGGATTGGAGCCAAGGGCAGAGCAGGCCCACTCTGCAGAGGCTGAATCAAAATCTCCTGCATCTGAAGTCAGGCTGAGGATCAGACGTTGGCTGAGGCTGGAGTATGTGTCCATGATGGCACCTTCATGAAGTGGGGGCCTCATGAGGCCAAGGAAGTTTTCCCACGCTGAATTTGGAGGTTTCCCCAAACCCCAAGGTTTCCTTCTGCGGGACATACGAGTCCTGTTGCATGGCTCCAGGACATACCATATGGAAGGACTGGAGAGCAGGGTTCGAAGGATGGATCCCTGTACAGCATGCCTCGCATTCCCATTGGCTATTAGCGACAAGATATGTTTGATCTGCTGCCTCTGGAACACGCGACCCAGGGGGCTGAGTTGAAATGGCCTCTCCTGAGGATGCGTCATAATGTGCGTTTCGGTCCATGGAGACCTTGGAATGTGCTGGTTGTTCAGTGGCCCTGCGGATCTCTCCTACCTGAAGTGTTTGATACATCCCAGTAAGAAAGCTGCCCATGTGGAGATGAGAGAGGTTTGGTTTGGTGCCTCAGAAAAGCCCCATGTGCTGGTCTACGAAAACAGTCCTCTGAGAACGGAAACATGGAAACCAAAGCTAAGGTTCAGATTAGGGCCTGGGGGCCTGTCCATTTCAACCTTCTGTCTCTGGAGACACTGTCTGAGAGTCTAAGTGGAGATAGTTGCTCCGCTGGTGTCAGAGAGCCCCTCTTAGTCCAGGGTGGCCTATACTATTGATGGCCTCAGGGACCTTGGAGCTTTTCCCTAACCTGTAGGGTTGTGGTCAATGGATTGGGCACACTTTCCTTGGAGAGGGCAGGCACAATCTTTCGCTGTTTGGTCCAGAGGCCCTAGCCTGGATGTTGTGTGGGTCCAGGCTGTGGGCACAGAAGTCTGAATACACAAACTCAGCTTATGAGTGGCGCCTACGGTATGGCAGGCCGGATGTACAGCCCGAGAGGGAGCTCCTGGGCCTCTGAAACAAGGGCGAGTGGGAGGCATTCCTTCAGGCTTTTGTCTCTGGATGTTGTGTCCGGGATAGCCGTGGATTGGAGCGGTGGCCTCAGGTACTGTGGACGAGTATCCCTCTCTGGGGATTTGTCCCAGCTCCCAAGAGTTTGGGGTCATTTTGTGGGAAGGGTGGAGTCGTGTTGTCTGGCTCATAGGTCTCTAAGAAAGGGATCCCAGAGCAGAGCTCCAGGTACGGGCGGGGCGACTGGAAAATTCAAACCGTGGTGAGGATTGGGTGCATAGGGGCTTGGCAAGCCCCATATGTGGGCTCTTGGTCCTGGCCCTGACAGGCCTTTCTTTGACATGGGGCTCATGCTGAGGGTCACAGTGTGAATTTGTGCCCAAGCAGCACTCAAGTTTGGGCGTGGCATCAGGGGCCATGAAGATTTCTCCCACCCTGAAGGTGTGACTCCATGCCAAGAGCAAGCTTGACAGCCATGGGGAAGGAGGAGTTCTGTTTTGTGCTTGCTATACCCAGCTGTGTGGAGAATTGATATAATGTCTAGGTTCAAATATCTGAAAACCAAGGTTAGGATGAGGTGACGGCATAAGACCATGGCGTGTCCGAAGTGCTGGGTGTGCGGCCAGCTGTCTCCTTGTCTGTCTGGACGTCTGGCTTCAGGCTGTGTCAGGCAGAGCATGAGTGCCCAGAGCAGCCTATCCAGTTCGGGTACCGTCGAGGCCCGAGCAGGTTGATCCTCATCTGGGTTTTATGGAGAGCCCCACAGGGAAACGTTTTTCTTCCGTTGGGCAGACACTGGGCTGGATTTTGGTTCCGGAGTTCCTAGTTCGGAGGGCTTGTTTGCCAGGAGTGTGAGGAAGGAAGTCTGAAAACACAAGCTAGCGTGAGGTTTGGGACCGAGGGCACGGCAGGCCCACTCTGCAGAGGCTGAATCGAGATCTCCTGCACTGAGGTCATGTCAACTATGAGACGTGCCTCAGGCTAGAGTTCTTGTCCAGCATGGCCTCTTCCTGAAGGGTGTGGGGGCTTCATGAGGCCAGAAAATTTTGCCTATGATGGGATTTGTGAACTGCTCCAAAACTGAAGGTTACCTTCTGCACGACAGTCGAGTCCTATTGGATGGTTCCAAGAGGCCCCATATGGAAAGACTCGAGAGCAGGTGTCTAAGCATGGATGCCTGGGAACGCCACCTCATATTCCCACTCTTTAGTCAAAACAAGGCAGGCTCAATCTGCGGGCTCCTGCGTGAGCTACCCAGAGGGGAGAGTTGAAATGGACTCTCCTGAAGATGAGTCCTACTGTGGCTTGGTGGCCTGGGAGACCTTGGAATGTGGAGGTGGCTCAGGGACTCTGCAGGATTCTCCAACATGAGGTGTTTGACACGGCTCCAACAAGGAAACTTCCCATGTGGAGACGAGAGGAGTTCTGTTCCGTGCCTCAGGAAAGCCCCATACCCTGTTCTTCGAACCAAAGCCTCTGAGGAGTGACACCTGGAAACCAAAGCAAGAGTTGAGACTACGGCCTAAAGGCCTGTCCGGCTCAACCGTCTATCTCTGTTGACATCTGTGTGCATGCATTCATGGATGTAGCTGCTCAGCTTGTGTCCGAATGCCCCTGTGAGTCCAGTGAGGCTCCCAGTAGTGGGATGTCCTCGGAGGTCTTGAGGTTTCTCATATTCTGGAGGTGTGTGGCCAAAGGAATGGACACAGTTTCCCAGGAGAGAGCAGGCACGGTCCTGTGGTATGGCTCCAGAGGACCCAGCCTAGAGGCTGTGTTTGCCAGGGCTGTGGGGACAGATGTCTGAAAAAGCAAACTTGGCTCAGCTAGGGGCCAATGTAATGGCAGGCCTGATCTCCAGTCCGTGAGGGGAGATCCTCTGGATATCAAAGTAGGGCAAGTGGGAGGCAGTTGCTCAGGCTTTTGTCTCTGGGTGTTGCGTTCACAGTGTCCGGTCACGGTAGGGGTTGCCTCAGTTTCCGAGGAAGAGCCTTCCTCTCCGGGGATTGTCCAAGCTCCCAAGTGTTTGTGTTCATTCTGTGGGAAGTGAAGAGTACTGTTTTCTGCCACAAAGGACCTCCCAGGAGAGGGACTCTAGAGCACAGCAGTGGGTTCCCTCAACTGGAATACACACCATCTAGTTAGTCCTGGGTGACTATGGGCATGCCAAGGACTATATGCAGGATCTTCGTCCCGATCCTGACAGGCCTTTCTTTGTCATGGGGCTCATGCTAGGGTCACAGTGTGAATTTGTGCCCAAGCAGCACTCATGTTTGGGCGTGGCATCAGGGGCCATGAAGGGTTCCCCACGTGAAGGTGTGACTCCATGCGAAGAACAAGCATTACAGCATTGTGGAAGGCAGAGTTCTGATTGTGATTCTGATACTCAAACTCAGCTTTGGGGACATCGGTATGGCAGGCCCAATCTACAATCCATGAGAAGAACTCATGAAGATTTGAATATAGAGTGAGTCTGAGGCGCTTGCTCAGGCATTTGTCTCTGGAATTTGTATCAGCGATCTCCGTGGAATGTCGGGGATGCCTCATGGGCCATGGACGAATCTACCTCTATAATGATTTCGCCCGATTCCCAATTATTTTTCGTCAATCTGTGGGATGGGAAGCATCCTTTCAGTTATGTTACCTCAAGTGTCCCACGAAAAGAGGAATTCCAAAGCAAAGCCGTGGGGAAGACTGAAGGGACCACCTGAACTATGGTTAAAAATTGGGGCCTAGGGGCATGGCAATCCCAATATGCTATCTCTTCATCCAGCCACTGAGAGGCCTTACTTGAGGACTTTGGTAAGGCTGAGGGTCACAATGTGTATTTGTGACCAATGTAGCCTGCGAGCATGGAGGGGCCTCATGGGCAACACTGGATTCAACTACACTGAAAGTTGGACAACATGCCAACCACAAGGTTTCTTGCCATGGGGAAGGACTTCTGATTTCTGCATCAGGATCAACCCTGGGCAGTGATTGGAGATAAGGTCTAGAATCTAAAGCCTGAAAACCGAGGTTGGGAAGAGATGACAACCTAAGGCCATGGTGGCTCGATGTGCTCAGTGTGCGGCAAGCTGTCTGGTTGGGGCCAGGAAGTCCAGGCTCAGGCTGTGTCTGAAAGGGCATTAGTGCCCTGGTCAGCCTATATGTTCAGGGTACAGCCAAGGTAGGTGCAGGTTGATCCTCACTTGGGGTTACTGGGTAGCCCCAGAGGGCAATGTTTTTCTTCTGGAGGGCAGGCAGAGTGCTGCATTGTAGTTCTGGATTGCCAAACTGGAGGGCTTGTGGGCCAGTAGTCTGAGGACAGAAGTCTGAGAACACAAGCTCGGCTTAGGTTTCTGGTTGAGGACATGGCAGGCAGAATCTACAGACCGGAATCGAGATCTCGTGCATCTGAAGTCAGGGCGAGGATCAGACGATCGCTCAGGTTGGAGTTTCTGTCCTTTTTGGCCCCTTCATGAAGGGGGAGCATCACAAGGCCATGGGGGTTGTCCCACGATGGGATTTGTGAGAAGCTCCAAACTGCAAAGTGTCTTCTGCAGGACAATTGAGACCTGTTGTTTGGCTCCAGGCCAATGATTCTGAGCAGGGTTCTAAGGATGGATCACTGGTTAGCCCACCTCGCATTCCAATTGTCTCCTAGCAACAAGACAGGGTAGATCTGCTGGATCTGGGGGAGCAACCGAGGAGGCAGAGTTGAAATGGACTCTCCTGGGGTTGGGTCCTAGCGTGGTTTTGTGTGTATCGAGACCTTGGAATGAAGCGGTGGCACTGGGGCCCTGACGGGTTCTCCAAATTGAGGCTTTGACAGAGCTCCAACGTGCTAGTTTCCCATATGTAGATGAGATTTTTTCTGATGGGTGCATCAAGAAAAAGCCATTGCTGGTTTTGAAATCCAGGCGTCTGAGGAGAGATCCTGGAAACCAAAGCAATGGATCTGATTAGTGCCTAGGGGCCTGTTCTTTCCTTTTTACCTCTGGGGACATCTGTTTATGGGTTTGAGTGCAGGCAGGTGCACAGATGGGCTCAGATTGCCCCTGTTTTTCCTGGGAAGCCATCCCTAGTGAGATGGATCAGGTATTGGGTGTTTATTCTATAGAAGGGTTGTGGCCATTGGAAATGGCAAACACATTTCCCTTACAGAGGGCAAGTACAGTCCTCAGGCTTGGCTCCAGGGGCCTGATCCTGTAGGTTGTGTAGGCCAGGGATGTTTGGACAGTTGTCTGAAAACACAACCTCGGCTTATGTTTCCGGTCATAGTTATGGCAGGACTGATCTACAGACCATGAGGAGAACTCTTCGGGATTTGAAAAAAGAGCGAGTGTGAGGCTCTTGCTCAAGTTTTTGTCTCTGGATATCGTGTCACTCACGGTGGTGAAATTTCTGGGTGACTTCATGGGAAATGGATGAGTCTTACTCTCTGGTGGTTTGGCCCCGTCCAAAGAGTTTGGGGTCATTCTGTGGGATGGAAGACGTCCGTTTTGTTGTTGTTGTTGTTTTCTTTTTTAACCTCAGGTTCCCACAAAATGAGGGATTCCAGAGTAGAGCCCTGGGGAGGGGCGAGTGGACAATCAGAAATCTGGTAAAAATTAGGGCCTAGGGACAAGTCAAGCCCATTATGACATCGAATGGTCCAGCCACTGAGAGGACTTACTAGAGGAGAAGACTCATGCTGAGGGTCACAATGCGTGTTTATGACCCCGTCGCACTCAAGAATGGGCGGGGCCTCGGGGTGAATGCTGGTTTCTTCTACTCTGACCGTTGACAATGTGCCAACCACAAGGTTTCTTGCCATGGGTAAGGAGGAGTTCTGATTTCTGCATCACACTCAAACCTGGGCAGTGATTGGCGATAAGTTCTCGGTTCTGAAGCCTGAAAACTGAAGTAGGGAAGAGATGATGACCTAAGGCCATGGCGGGTCTTATGTGCTCAGTGTGCTGTCAGCTTTCTGGGGGTTGGTCTGAGGTCCGGGCTCAGGTTGTATCCGACAGTGGTTTAGTGCCCACGTTAAACTATATAATTTGGGTAGAGTCGAGTGCTGTGTAGGTTTATTCTCATTTAAGATGCCTGGGCAGCTCATGAAGCAATAATTTTTTTCTACAGGGCAGGCACAGTGCTGCACTGTGGGTCCGGAATTGCCAAACTTGAGGGCTTCGGGGCCAGGGGTGTGAGGACGGAAGTCTGAGAAGACAAGCTAGACTTGGCTTTCAGGGCGAGGGCACGGCAGGTACCCCCTGCAGATCTGAACCAATATCTCATGCATCTGAATTCAGGCGAGGATCAGACGTTGGCTCAGGTTGAAGTTTCTGTGCATGACGGCCGCTTCATGAAGGGAGCGGAATATCGAGGCCATTGAGATTTTCCCACGTTGGGAGTTGTGGGATGCCCCCTTCAAGGATTCCTTCTGCGGAACAATTGAGACCTGTTGGACAGCTCCAGGACATCCCATACGGAATGACTCCAGAGCACCCTTCGAGGATGGAAACCTGGGAAGCACGCCTCGCATTCCAATTGTCTCCTAGCAACAAGACAGTTTAGATATGATGGCTCTGCGGGAGCAACCGGGGTGGCTGAGTTGAAATGGACTTTCCTGAGGATGTGTCCTAATGGATTTTTATGTCCATGAGGGCCTTGGAATGGGGCGGTGGCACCGGGACCCTGAAGTACTCTCCTAAGCTTTTGACATAGCTCCCATACACAGGTTTCCTTGTGGAGATGAGATGAGTTCTGATGGGTGCCTCAGGAAAACCCCTATGCTCGTATTGGAATCAGGCTTTTGAGGAGACATGCCTGTAAACCAAAGCAATGGATCCTATTATGGCCTAGGGTCCTGTCTGGTTCAATCTTCTTCTCTGGGAACACCCATCTATGGTATGAGTGGAGGTCGATTATCAGCTGGTGTCAGACAGCCCTTGTTTCTTCCGGGCGACCTACACTATTGGGATGGCCTCAGGGACTTTGGAGGTTTCTCCTAATTTGTACGATTTTGGACCATGGAATGGGCAGAATTCCCATGGATTGGTAGGCACAGTCCTAATGTGTGGCTCCAGGCGCCCAGCCTGGAGGGTGTGTGGCCCAAGACTTTGAGGACAGAAGTCTGAAAACACAAACTCACCTTAGGTTTGGGCACGTAGGTATGGCAGGACCGATCTACAAACCATGAGAAGAACTCTTCAGGATATGAAGAAAGTGCGAGTCTGAGGCGTTTGCTCAGGCTTTTGTCTCTGGATTTTGTATCAGCAACTGCCGTGGAATGTCAGGGAGGCCTCATGGGCCATGGACGAATCTTCCTCTCTGAGGATTTGGCCCGATTCCCAATTGCTTTGCGTCAATCTGTGGGATGGGAGGTCTCCTTTCAGGTTTGTTACCTCAGGTGTCCAACCAAAAGAGGAATTCCAAAGCAAAGTCATGGGGAAGACTGAAGGGACAACCCGAACTATGGTTAAAAATTGGGGCCTACGGGCATGGCAAGCCCAATATGCTATCTTTTCATCCAGCCACTGAGTGGCCTTACTTGAGGACTGGGCTCATTCTGAGGGTCACAATGTGTGTTTGTGAACAATGTGTCCCGCGAGCATGGGCGGGGCCTCATGGGCCACACTGGTTTCAACTACACTGAACGTTGGACACCATGCCAACCACAAGGTTTCTTGCCATGGGGAAGGAGTTCTGATTTCTGCATCACCTTCAACCCTGGGCAGTGATTGGAGATAAGGTCTAGGTTCTGAAACCTGAAAACCGAGGTTGGGAAGAGATGACGACCTAAGGCCATGGCGGCTCGATGTGCTCAGTGTGCGGCCAGCTGTCTGGGAGGGGCCAGGGGGTCCAGGCTCAGGCTGTGTCAGAAAGGGCATTAGTGCCCTGGTCAGCCTATGTATTTGGGGTACAGCCAAGGTCGGTGCAGGTTGATCCTCATTTGGGGTTACTGTTTAGCCCCAGAGGACTATGTTTTTCTTCTGCAGGGCCGGCAGAGTGCTGCATTGTAGTTCTGGATGGCCAAACTGGAGGGCTTGTGGGCCAGTAGTCTGACAACAAAAGTTTGAGAACACAAGCTAGGCTTAGGTTTCTGGGTGAGGCCATAGCACGCACAATCTACAGACCTGAATCGAGATCTCGGTCATCTGAAGTCAGGGCGAGGATCAGATGATTGCTCAGGTTGGAGTTTCTGTCCCTGATGGCTCCTTCATGAATGTGGGGGGGCATCACGAGGCCATGGGGGTTTTCCCACGATGGGAGTTGTGAGAAGCTCCAAACTGCAGAGAGTCTTCTGCAGGACAATTGAGACCTGTTGTTTGGCTCCAGGCCAATGATTCTGAGCAGGGTTCCTAGGATGGATGGCTGGGTAGCCCACCTCGCATTCCAATTGTCTCCTAGCAACAAGACAGGTTAGATCTCCTGGTTCTGTGGGGAGCAACCGAGGACGCTGAGTTGAAATGGACACCCCTGGGGATGGGTCCAGCGTGCTTTTGTGTCTATGGAGACCTTGGAATGAAGCGGTGGCACTGGGGCCCTAAAGGGTTCTCCTAAACAGAGGCTTTGACACAGCTCCAACGTGCAAGTTTCCCATGTGTAGATGAGATGTTTTCTGATGGGTGAGTGAAGAAACAGCTATATGCTGCTTTTGAAATCCAGGCCTCTGAGGAGAGATGCCTGGAAACCAAAGCAATGGATCTGATTAGTGCCTAGGGGCCTGTTCTTTCCTTTTTACCTCTGGGGACATCTGTCTATGGGTCTGAGTGAGGGAGGTCCTCAGTTGGGCTCAGATTGCCCCTGTTTTTCCTGGGAAGCCACCACTATTGAGATGGATCAGGGACATTGGTGGTTTATCCTATTAGAAGGGTTGTGGCCATTGGAATGGGCACACACAATTCCCTTGGAGAGGGCAAGTACAGTCCTCAGGTTTGGCACCAGGGGCCTGAGCCTGTAGGTTGTGTAGGCCAGGGCTGTTTGGACAGTTGTCTGAAAACACAAACTCGGCTTATGTTTCGGGTCATAGGTATGGCAGGACTGATCTTCAGGCCATGAGGAGAACTCTTCGGGATTTGAAAGAAGGGCGAGTGTGAGGCTCCTGCTCAAGTTTTTGTCTCTGGATATCGTGTCACTCATGGTCGTGGAATTTCTGGGTGACTTCATGGGAAATGGACGAGTCTTACTCTCTGGTGGTTTGGCCCCGTCAAAAGAGTTTGGGGTCATTCTGTGGGCTGGAAGAAGTTCATTTTTTTTTTGTTGT
This sequence comes from Mustela nivalis, assembly GCF_964662115.1. Lineage (NCBI taxonomy): Eukaryota > Metazoa > Chordata > Mammalia > Carnivora > Mustelidae > Mustela > Mustela nivalis. Next base: position 86,028 of record NW_028135084.1, read on the forward strand.
TGTTGTTGTTTTTTTTTCTTTTTTAACCTCAGGTGTCCCACCAAATGAGGGATTCCAGAGTAGAGCCCTGGGGAGGGGCGACTGGACTATCAGAAATCTGGTTAAAAATTGGGGCTTAGGGACTTGTCAAGCCCATTATGACATCTAATGGTCCAGCCACTGAGAGGACTTACTAGAGGACAGGACTTGTGCTGAGGGTCACAATGCGTGTGTATGCCCTCGTCGCACTCAAGAATGGGCGGGGCCTCAGGGTGAATGCTGGTTTCTCATATCACTGAACGTTGGACAACGTGCCAACCACAAGGGTTCTTGCCATGGATTAGGAGGAGTTCTGATTTCTGCATCACACTCACCCCAGGGCAGTGATTGGAGATAAGGTCTCGGTTCTGAAGCCTGAAAACTGAGGTAGGGAAGAGATGATGACCTAAGGCCATGGCGGGTTTTATGTGCTCAGTGTGCGGTCAGCTTTCTGGGTGTTGCTCAGGAGGTCCGGGCTCAGGTTGTGTTCGACAGTGCATTAGTGCCCAGGTTAGACTATATAATTTGGGTAAAGTCGAGTGCTGTGTAGGTTTACCCTCATTTAAGGTGCCTGGGCAACTCATGAGGATAATTTTTTTTCTAGAGGGCAGGCAGAGTGCTGCATTGTGGGTCCGGAATTGCCAAACTTGAAAGCTTCGGGACCAGGAGTGTGAGGACGGAAGTCTGAGAAGACAAGCTAGACTTGGGTTTCAGGGCGAGGGCACGGCAGGTACCCCCTGCAGATCTGAACCAATATCTCATGCATCTGAAGTCAGGGCGAGGATCAGACGTTGGCTCAGGTTGGAGTTTCTGAGCATGACGGCCGCTTCATGAAGGGAGCGGAATCTCGAGGCCATTGAGGTTTCCCACGTTGGGAGTTGTGGGATGCCCCCTTCAAGGATTCCTTCTGCGGGACAATTGAGACCTGTTGGACAGCTCCAGGACATCCCATATGGAATGACTCCAGAGCACCGTTCGCGGATGGATGCCTGGGAAGCCCGCCTCGCATTCCAATTGTCTCCTAGCAACAAGACAGTTTAGATCTGATGGCTCTGCCGGAGCAACCGGGGTGGCTGAGTTGAAATGGACTTTCCTGAGGATGGGTCCTAATGTGTTTTTGTGTCCATGAGGGCCTTGGAATGGGGCGGTGGCACCGGGACCCTCAAGTACTCTCCTAAGCTTTGGACATGGCTCCCATGCACAGGTTTCCTTGTGGAGACGAGATGAGTTCTGATGGGTGCCACAGGAAAACACCTATGCTCGTATTGGAATCAGACTTTTGAGGACACATGCCTGTAACACAAAGCAATGGATCCTATTATGGCCTAGGGTCCTGTCTGGTTCAATCTTCTTCTCTGGGGACATCCATCTATGGTATGAGTGGAGGTCGATTATCAGCTGGTGTCAGACAGCCCTTGTTTGTTCCGGGCGACCTACACTATTGGGATGGCCTCAGGGACTTTGGAGGTTTCTCCTAATTTGTACGATTTTGGGCCATGGAATGGGCAGAATTCCCATGGATTGGTAGGCACAGTCCGAATGTGTGTCTCCAGGGGCCCAGCCTGGAGGGTGTGTTGCCGAATACTTTGAGGACAGAAGTCTGAAAACACAAACTCAGCTTAGGTTTGGGGACGTAGGTATGGCAGGCCTGATCTACAAACCATGAGAAGAACTCTTCAGGATATGAAGAAAGTGCGAGTCTGAGGTGCTTGCTCAAACTTTTGTCTCTGGATTTTGTATCAGTGATGGCTGTGGAATGTCGGGGAGGCCTCATGGGCCATGGACGAATCTTCCTCTCTGAGGATTTGTCCCGATTCTCAATTGCTTTTTGTCAATCTGTGGGATGGGAGGACTCATTTCAGTTTTGTTACCTCAGGTGTCCCACCAAAAGAGGAATTCCAAAGCCAAGCCGTGGGGAAGACTAAGGGACAACCCGAACTATGGTTAAAAATTGGGGCCTAGGGGCATGGCAAGCCCAATATGCTATCTCTTCATCCAGCCACTGAGTGGCCTTACTTGAGGACTGGGCTCAGCCTGAGCGTCACAATGTGTGTTTGTGACCAATGTGGCCCGCGAGCATGGGCGGGGCCTCATGGGCCACACTGGTTTCAACTACACTTAACGTTGTACAACATGCCAACCACAAGGTTTCTTGCCATGGGGAAGGAGTTCTGTTTTCTGCATCACCTTCAACCCTGGGCAGTGATTGGAGATAAGGTCTAGGTTCTGAAACCTGAAAACCGAGGTGGGGAAGAAATGACGACCTAAGGCCATGACAGCTCGATGTGCTCAGTGTGCGGCCAGCTGTCTGGGAGGGGCTAGGGGGTCCAGGCTCAGGCTGTGTCAGAAAGGGCATTAGTGCCCTGGTCAGCCTATGTATTTGGGGTACAGCCAAGGTCGGTGCAGGTTGATCCTCATTTGGGGTTACTGGGTAGCCCCAGAAGACAATGTTTTTCTTCTGCAGAGCCGGCAGAGTGCTGCATTGCAGTTCTGGATTGCCAAACTGGAGGGCTTGTGGGCCAGTTGTCTGACGACAAAAGTCTGAGAACACAAGCTAAGCTTAGGTTTCTGGGTGAGGCCATGGCACGCACAATCTACAGACCTGAATCGAGGTCTCGTGCATCTGAAGTCAGCGCGAGGATCAGACGATCGCTCAGGTTGGAGTTTCTGTCCCTGATGGCTCCTTCATGAATGGGGGGGGGCATCACGAGGCCATGGGTGTTTTCCCACGATGGGAGTTGTGAGAAGCTCCAAACTGCAGAGAGTCTTCTGCCGGACAATTGAGACCAGTTGTTTGGCTCCAGGCCAATGATTCTGAGCAGGGTTCTAAGGATGGATGGCTGGGTAGCCCACCTCGCATTCCAATTGTCTCCTAGCAACAAGACAGGTTAGATCTCCTGGTTCTGTGGGGAGCAACCGAGGACGCTGAGTTGAAATGGACACCCCTGGGGATGGGTCCAGCGTGCTTTTGTGTCTATGGAGACCTTGGAATGAAGCGGTGGCACTGGGGCCCTAAAGGGTTCTCCTAAACAGAGGCTTTGACACAGCTCCAACGTGCAAGTTTCCCATGTGTAGATGAGATGTTTTCTGATGGGTGAGTCAAGAAACAGCTATATGCTGCTTTTGAAATCCAGGCCTCTGAGGAGAGATGCCTGGAAACCAAAGCAATGGATCTGATTAGTGCCTAGGGGCCTGTTCTTTCCTTTTTCCCTCTGGGGACATCTGTCTATGGGTCTGAGTGCAGGTAGTTGCTCAGTTGGGCTCAGATTGCCCCTGTTTTTCCTGGGAAGCCACCACTATTGAGATGGATCAGGGACTTTGGAGGTTTATCCTATTAGAAGGGTTGTGGACATTGGAATGGGCACACACAATTCCCTTGGAGAGGGCAAGTACAGTCCTCAGGTTTGGCTCCAGGCGCCTGTAGGTTGTGTAGGCCAGGGCTGTTTGGTCAGTTCTCTGAAAACACAAACTCGGCTTATGTTTCGGGTCATAGGTATGGCAGGACTGATCTACAGGCCATGAGGAGAACTCTTCGGGATTTGAAAGAAGGGCGAGTGTGAGGCTCCTGCTCAAGTTTTTGTCTCTGGATATCGTGTCACTCATGGTCGTGGAATTTCTGGGTGACTTCATGGGAAATGGACGAGTCTTACTCTCTGGTGGTTTGGCCCCGTCCAAAGAGTTTGGGGTCATTCTGTGGGCTGGAAGAAGTCCGTTTTTTTTTATTATTCTTGTTTTTTTTCTTTTTTATCCTCAGGTGTCCCAACAAATGAGGGATTCCAGAGTAGAGCCCTGGGGAGGGGCGACTGGACCATCAGAAATTTGGTTAAAAATTGGGGCCTAGGGTCATGTCAAGCCCATTATGACATCTAATGGTCCAGCAACTGAGAGGACTTACTAGAGGACAGGACTCATGCTGAGGGTCACAATGCGTGTGTATGCCCTCGTCGCACTCAAGAATGGGCGGGGCCTCAGGGTGAATGCTGGTTTCTCCTACACTGAACGTTGGACAACGTGCCAACCACAGGGTTCTTGCCATGGGTAAGGAGGAGTTCTGATTTCTGCATCACACTCACCCCTTGGCAGTGATTGGAGATAAGGTCTCGGTTCTGAAGCCTGAAAGCTGAGGTAGGGAAGAGTTGATGACCTAAGGCCATGGCGGGTTTTATGTGCTCAGTGTGCGGTCAGCTTTCTGGGTGTTGGTCAGGAGGTCCGGGCTCAGGTTGTGTTCGACAGTGCATTAGTGCCCAGGTTAGACTATATAATTTGGGTAAAGTCGAGTGCTGTGTAGGTTTACCCTCATTTAAGGTGCCTGGGCAGCTCATGAGGCAATAATTTTTTTTCTAGAGGGCAGGCAGAGTGCTGCATTGTGGGTCCGGAATTGTCAAACTTGAGGGCTTCGGGGCCAGGAGTGTGAGGACGGAAGTCTGAGAAGACAAGCTAGACTTGGGTTTCAGGGCGAGGGCACGGCAGGTACCCCCTGCAGATCTGAACCAATATCTCATGCATCTGAAGTCAGGGCGAGGATCAGACGTTGGCTCAGGTTGGAGTTTCTGAGCATGACGGCCGCTTCATGAAGGGAGCGGAATCTCGAGGCCATTGAGGTTTCCCACGTTGGGAGTTGTGGGATGCCCCCTTCATGGATTCCTTCGGCGGGACAATTGAGACCTGTTGGACAGCTCCAGGACATCCCATATGGAATGACTCCAGAGCACCGTTCGCGGATGGATGCCTGGGAAGCCCGCCTCGCATTCCAATTGTCTCCTAGCAACAAGACAGTTTAGATCTGATGGCTCTGCGGGAGCAACCGGGGTGGCTGAGTTGAAATGGATTTTCCTGAGGATGGGTCCTAATGTGTTTTTGTGTCCATGAGGGCCTTGGAATGGGGCGGTGGCACCGGGACCCTCAAGTACTCTCCTAAGCTTTGGACATGGCTCCCATGCACAGGTTTCCTTGTGGAGACGAGATGAGTTCTGATGGGTGCCTCAGGAAAACCCCTATGCTCGTATTCGAATCAGGCTTTTGAGGACACATGCCTGTAACCCAAAGCAATGGATCCTATTATGGCCTAGGTTCCTGTCTGGTTCAATCTTCTTCTCTGGGGACATCCATCTATGGTATGAGTGGAGGTCGATTATCAGCTGGTGTCAGACAGCCCTTGTTTGTTCCAGGCGACCTACACTATTGGGATGGCCTCAGGGACTTTGGAGATTTCTCCTAATTTGTACGATTTTGGACCATGGAATGGGCAGAATTCCCATGGATTGGTAGGCACAGTCCTAATGTGTGGCTCCAGGGGCCCAGCCTGGAGGGTGTGTGGCCCAAGACTTTGAGGACAGAAGTCTGAAAACACAAACTCAGCTTAGGTTTGGGGACGTAGGTATGGCAGGCCCGATCTACAAACCATGAGAAGAACTCTTCAGGATATGAAGAAAGTGCGACTCTGAGGTGCTTGCTCAGGCTTTTGTCTCTGGATTTTGTATCAGTGATGGCCGTGGAATGACGGGGAGGCCTCATGGGCCATGGACGAATCTTCCTCTCTGAGGATTTGGCCCGATTCCCAATTGCTTTTCGTCAATCTGTGGGATGGGAGGACTCATTTCAGTTTTGTTACCTCAGGTGTCCCACCAAAAGAGGAATTCCAAAGCCAAGCCGTGGGGAAGACTGAAGGGACATCCCGAACTATGGTTAAAAATTGGGGCCTAGGGGCATGGAAAGCCCAATATGCTCTCTCTTCATCCAGCCACTGAGTGGCCTTACTTGAGGACTGGGCTCAGCCTGAGTGTCACAATGTGTGTTTGTGACCAATGTGGCCCGCAAGTATGGGCGGGGCCTCATGGGCCACACTGGTTTCAACGACACTGAACGTTGGACAACATACCAACCACAAGGTTTCTTGCCACGGGGAAGGAGTTCTGATTTCTGCATCACACTCACCCATGGGCAGTGATTGGAGATAAGGTCTCGGTTCTGAAGCCTGAAAACTGAGGTAGGGAAGAGATGATGACCTAAGGCCATGGCGGGTTTTATGTGCTCAGTGTGCGGTCAGCTTTCTGGGTGTTGGTCAGGAGGTCCGGGCTCAGGTTGTGTTCGACCGTGCATTAGTGCCCAGGTTAGACTATATAATTTGGGTAAAGTCGAGTGCTGTGTAGGTTTACCCTCATTTAAGGTGCCTGGGCAACTCATGAGGATAATTTTTTTTCTAGAGGGCAGGCAGAGTGCTGCATTGTGGGTCCGGAATTGCCAAACTTGAAAGCTTCGGGACCAGGAGTGTGAGGACGGAAGTCTGAGAAGACAAGCTAGACTTGGGTTTCAGGGCGAGGGCACGGCAGGTACCCCCTGCAGATCTGAACCAATATCTCATGCATCTGAAGTCAGGGCGAGGATCAGACGTTGGCTCAGGTTGGAGTTTCTGAGCATGACGGCCGCTTCATGAAGGGAGCGGAATCTCGAGGCCATTGAGGTTTCCCACGTTGGGAGTTGTGGGATGCCCCCTTCAAGGATTCCTTCTGCGGGACAATTGAGACCTGTTGGACAGCTCCAGGACATCCCATATGGAATGACTCCAGAGCACCGTTCGCGGATGGATGCCTGGGAAGCCCGCCTCGCATTCCAATTGTCTCCTAGCAACAAGACAGTTTAGATCTGATGGCTCTGCCGGAGCAACCGGGGTGGCTGAGTTGAAATGGACTTTCCTGAGGATGGGTCCTAATGTGTTTTTGTGTCCATGAGGGCCTTGGAATGGGGCGGTGGCACCAGGTCCCTGAAGTAATCTCCTAAGCTTTGGACATGGCTCCCATGCACAGGTTTCCTTGTGGAGACGAGATGAGTTCTGATGGGTGCCACAGGAAAACACCTATGCTCGTATTGGAATCAGACTTTTGAGGACACATGCCTGTAACACAAAGCAATGGATCCTATTATGGCCTAGGGTCCTGTCTGGTTCAATCTTCTTCTCTGGGGACATCCATCTATGGTATGAGTGGAGGTCGATTATCAGCTGGTGTCAGACAGCCCTTGTTTGTTCCGGGCGACCTACACTATTGGGATGGCCTCAGGGACTTTGGAGGTTTCTCCTAATTTGTACGATTTTGGGCCATGGAATGGGCAGAATTCCCATGGATTGGTAGGCACAGTCCGAATGTGTGGCTCCAGGGGCCCAGCCTGGAGGGTGTGTTGCCGAAGACTTTGAGGACAGAAGTCTGAAAACACAAACTCAGCTTAGGTTTGGGGACGTAGGTATGGCAGGCCTGATCTACAAACCATGAGAAGAACTCTTCAGGATATGAAGAAAGTGCGAGTCTGAGGTGCTTGCTCAAACTTTTGTCTCTGGATTTTGTATCAGTGATGGCTGTGGAATATCGGGGAGGCCTCATGGGCCATGGACGAATCTTCCTCTCTGAGGATTTGTCCCGATTCTCAATTGCTTTTCGTCAATCTGTGGGATGGGAGGACTCATTTCAGTTTTGTTACCTCAGGTGTCCCACCAAAAGAGGAATTCCAAAGCCAAGCCGTGGGGAAGACTAAGGGACAACCCGAACTATGGTTAAAAATTGGGGCCTAGGGGCATGGCAAGCCCAATATGCTATCTCTTCATCCAGCCACTGAGTGGCCTTACTTGAGGACTGGGCTCAGCCTGAGCGTCACAATGTGTGTTTGTGACCAATGTGGCCCGCGAGCATGGGCGGGGCCTCATGGGCCACACTGGTTTCAACTACACTTAACGTTGTACAACATGCCAACCACAAGGTTTCTTGCCATGGGGAAGGAGTTCTGTTTTCTGCATCACCTTCAACCCTGGGCAGTGATTGGAGATAAGGTCTAGGTTCTGAAACCTGAAAACCGAGGTGGGGAAGAAATGACGACCTAAGGCCATGACAGCTCGATGTGCTCAGTGTGCGGCCAGCTGTCTGGGAGGGGCTAGGGGGTCCAGGCTCAGGCTGTGTCAGAAAGGGCATTAGTGCCCTGGTCAGCCTATGTATTTGGGGTACAGCCAAGGTCGGTGCAGTTTGATCCTCATTTGGGGTTACTGGGTAGCCCCAGAAGACAATGTTTTACTTCTGCAGAGCCGGCAGAGTGCTGCATTGCAGTTCTGGATTGCCAAACTGGAGGGCTTGTGGGCCAGTTGTCTGACGACAAAAGTCTGAGAACACAAGCTAAGCTTAGGTTTCTGGGTGAGGCCATGGCACGCACAATCTACAGACCTGAATCGAGGTCTCGTGCATCTGAAGTCAGCGCGAGGATCAGACGATCGCTCAGGTTGGAGTTTCTGTCCCTGATGGCTCCTTCATGAATGGGGGGGGGCATCACGAGGCCATGGGTGTTTTCCCACGATGGGAGTTGTGAGAAGCTCCAAACTGCAGAGAGTCTTCTGCCGGACAATTGAGACCAGTTGTTTGGCTCCAGGCCAATGATTCTGAGCAGGGTTCTAAGGATGGATGGCTGGGTAGCCCACCTCGCATTCCAATTGTCTCCTAGCAACAAGACAGGTTAGATCTCCTGGATCTGTGGGGAGCAACCGAGGACGCTGAGTTGAAATGGACACCCCTGGGGATGGGTCCAGCGTGCTTTTGTGTCTATGGAGACCTTGGAATGAAGCGGTGGCACTGGGGCCCTAAAGGGTTCTCCTAAACAGAGGCTTTGACACAGCTCCAACGTGCAAGTTTCCCATGTGTAGATGAGATGTTTTCTGATGGGTGAGTCAAGAAACAGCTATATGCTGCTGTTGAAATCCAGGCCTCTGAGGAGAGATGCCTGGAAACCAAAGCAATGGATCTGATTAGTGCCTAGGGGCCTGTTCTTTCCTTTTTCCCTCTGGGGACATCTGTCTATGGGTCTGAGTGCAGGTAGTTGCTCAGTTGGGCTCAGATTGCCCCTGTTTTTCCTGGGAAGCCACCACTATTGAGATGGATCAGGGACTTTGGAGGTTTATCCTATTAGAAGGGTTGTGGACATTGGAATGGGCACACACAATTCCCTTGGAGAGGGCAAGTACAGTCCTCAGGTTTGGCTCCAGGCGCCTGTAGGTTGTGTAGGCCAGGGCTGTTTGGTCAGTTCTCTGAAAACACAAACTCGGCTTATGTTTCGGGTCATAGGTATGGCAGGACTGATCTACAGGCCATGAGGAGAACTCTTCGGGATTTGAAAGAAGGGCGAGAGTGAGGCTCCTGCTCAAGTTTTTGTCTCTGGATATCGTGTCACTCATGGTCGTGGAATTTCTGGGTGACTTCATGGGAAATGGACGAGTCTTACTCTCTGGTGGTTTGGCCCCGTCCAAAGAGTTTGGGGTCATTCTGTGGGCTGGAAGAAGTCCGTTTTTTTTTATTATTCTTGTTTTTTTTCTTTTTTATCCTCAGGTGTCCCAACAAATGAGGGATTCCAGAGTAGAGCCCTGGGGAGGGGCGACTGGACCATCAGAAATTTGGTTAAAAATTGGGGCCTAGGGTCATGTCAAGCCCATTATGACATCTAATGGTCCAGCAACTGAGAGGACTTACTAGAGGACAGGACTCATGCTGAGGGTCACAATGCGTGTGTATGCCCTCGTCGCACTCAAGAATGGGCGGGGCCTCAGGGTGAATGCTGGTTTCTCCTACACTGAACGTTGGACAACGTGCCAACCACAGGGTTCTTGCCATGGGTAAGGAGGAGTTCTGATTTCTGCATCACACTCACCCCTTGGCAGTGATTGTAGATAAGGTCTCGGTTCTGAAGCTTGAAAGCTGAGGTAGGGAAGAGTTGATGACCTAAGGCCATGGCGGGTTTTATGTGCTCAGTGTGCGGTCAGCTTTCTGGGTGTTGGTCAGGAGGTCCGGGCTCAGGTTGTGTTCGACAGTGCATTAGTGCCCAGGTTAGACTATATAATTTGGGTAAAGTCGAGTGCTGTGTAGGTTTACCCTCATTTAAGGTGCCTGGGCAGCTCATGAGGCAATAATTTTTTTTCTAGAGGGCAGGCAGAGTGCTGCATTGTGGGTCCGGAATTGTCAAACTTGAGGGCTTCGGGGCCAGGAGTGTGAGGACGGAAGTCTGAGAAGACAAGCTAGACTTGGGTTTCAGGGCGAGGGCACGGCAGGTACCCCCTGCAGATCTGAACCAATATCTCATGCATCTGAAGTCAGGGCGAGGATCAGACGTTGGCTCAGGTTGGAGTTTCTGAGCATGACGGCCGCTTCATGAAGGGAGCGGAATCTCGAGGCCATTGAGGTTTTCCCACGTTGGGAGTTGTGGGATGCCCCCTTCATGGATTCCTTCGGCGGGACAATTGAGACCTGTTGGACAGCTCCAGGACATCCCATATGGAATGACTCCAGAGCACCGTTCGCGGATGGATGCCTGGGAAGCCCGCCTCGCATTCCAATTGTCTCCTAGCAACAAGACAGTTTAGATCTGATGGCTCTGCGGGAGCAACCGGGGTGGCTGAGTTGAAATGGACTTTCCTGAGGATGGGTCCTAATGTGTTTTTGTGTCCATGAGGGCCTTGGAATGGGGCGGTGGCACCGGGACCCTCAAGTACTCTCCTAAGCTTTGGACATGGCTCCCATGCACAGGTTTCCTTGTGGAGACGAGATGAGTTCTGATGGGTGCCTCAGGAAAACCCCTATGCTCGTATTCGAATCAGGCTTTTGAGGACACATGCCTGTAACCCATAGCAATGGATCCTATTATGGCCTAGGTTCCTGTCTGGTTCAATCTTCTTCTCTGGGGACATCCATCTATGGTATGAGTGGAGGTCGATTATCAGCTGGTGTCAGACAGCCCTTCTTTGTTCCAGGCGACCTACACTATTGGGATGGCCTCAGGGACTTTGGAGATTTCTCCTAATTTGTACGATTTTGGACCATGGAATGGGCAGAATTCCCATGGATTGGTAGGCACAGTCCTAATGTGTGGCTCCAGGGGCCCAGCCTGGAGGGTGTGTGGCCCAAGACTTTGAGGACAGAAGTCTGAAAACACAAACTCAGCTTAGGTTTGGGGACGTAGGTATGGCAGGCCCGATCTACAAACCATGAGAAGAACTCTTCAGGATATGAAGAAAGTGCGACTCTGAGGTGCTTGCTCAGGCTTTTGTCTCTGGATTTTGTATCAGTGATGGCCGGGGAATGACGGGGAGGCCTCATGGGCCATGGACGAATCTTCCTCTCAGAGGATTTGGCCCGATTCCCAATTGCTTTTCGTCAATCTGTGGGATGGGAGGACTCATTTCAGTTTTGTTACCTCAGGTGTCCCACCAAAAGAGGAATTCCAAAGCCAAGCCGTGGGGAAGACTGAAGGGACATCCCGAACTATGGTTAAAAATTGGGGCCTAGGGGCATGGAAAGCCCAATATGCTCTCTCTTCATCCAGCCACTGAGTGGCCTTACTTGAGGACTGGGCTCAGCCTGAGTGTCACAATGTGTGTTTGTGACCAATGTGGCCCGCAAGTATGGGCGGGGCCTCATGGGCCACACTGGTTTCAACGACACTGAACGTTGGACAACATGCCAACCACAAGGTTTCTTGCCATGGGGAAGGAGTTCTGATTTCTGCATCACACTCACCCATGGGCAGTGATTGGAGATAAGGTCTCGGTTCTGAAGCCTGAAAACTGAGGTAGGGAAGAGATGATGACCTAAGGCCATGGCGGGTTTTATGTGCTCAGTGTGCGGTCAGCTTTCTGGGTGTTGGTCAGGAGGTCCGGGCTCAGGTTGTGTTCGACAGTGCATTAGTGCCCAGGTTAGACTATATAATTTGGGTAAAGTCGAGTGCTGTGTAGGTTTACCCTCATTTAAGGTGCCTGGGCAACTCATGAGGATAATTTTTTTTCTAGAGGGCAGGCAGAGTGCTGCATTGTGGGTCCGGAATTGCCAAACTTGAAAGCTTCGGGACCAGGAGTGTGAGGACGGAAGTCTGAGAAGACAAGCTAGACTTGGGTTTCAGGGCGAGGGCACGGCAGGTACCCCCTGCAGATCTGAACCAATATCTCATGCATCTGAAGTCAGGGCGAGGATCAGACGTTGGCTCAGGTTGGAGTTTCTGAGCATGACGGCCGCTTCATGAAGGGAGCGGAATCTCGAGGCCATTGAGGTTTCCCACGTTGGGAGTTGTGGGATGCCCCCTTCAAGGATTCCTTCTGCGGGACAATTGAGACCTGTTGGACAGCTCCAGGACATCCCATATGGAATGACTCCAGAGCACCGTTCGCGGATGGATGCCTGGGAAGCCCGCCTCGCATTCCAATTGTCTCCTAGCAACAAGACAGTTTAGATCTGATGGCTCTGCCGGAGCAACCGGGGTGGCTGAGTTGAAATGGACTTTCCTGAGGATGGGTCCTAATGTGTTTTTGTGTCCATGAGGGCCTTGGAATGGGGCGGTGGCACCGGGTCCCTGAAGTAATCTCCTAAGCTTTGGACATGGCTCCCATGCACACGTTTCCTTGTGGAGACGAGATGAGTTCTGATGGGTGCCACAGGAAAACACCTATGCTCGTATTGGAATCAGACTTTTGAGGACACATGCCTGTAACACAAAGCAATGGATCCTATTATGGCCTAGGTTCCTGTCTGGTTCAATCTTCTTCTCTGGGGTCATCCATCTATGGTATGAGTGGAGGTCGATTATCAGGTGGTGTCAGACAGCCCTTGTTTGTTCCGGGCGACCTACACTATTGGGATGGCCTCAGGGACTTTGGAGGTTTCTCCTAATTTGTACGATTTTGGGCCATGGAATGGGCAGAATTCCCATGGATTGGTAGGCACAGTCCGAATGTGTGGCTCCAGGGGCCCAGCCTGGAGGGTGTGTTGCCGAAGACTTTGAGGACAGAAGTCTGAAAACACAAACTCAGCTTAGGTTTGGGGACGTAGGTATGGCAGGCCTGATCTACAAACCATGAGAAGAACTCTTCAGGATATGAAGAAAGTGCGAGTCTGAGGTGCTTGCTCAAACTTTTGTCTCTGGATTTTGTATCAGTGATGGCTGTGGAATGTTAGGGAGGCCTCATGGGCCATGGACGAATCTTCCTCTCTGAGGATTTGTCCCGATTCTCAATTGCTTTTCGTCAATCTGTGGGATGGGAGGACTCATTTCAGTTTTGTTACCTCAGGTGTCCCACCAAAAGAGGCATTCCAAAGCCAAGCCGTGGGGAAGACTAAGGGACAACCCGAACTATGGTTAAAAATTGGGGCCTAGGGGCATGGCAAGCCCAATATGCTATCTCTTCATCCAGCCACTGAGTGGCCTTACTTGAGGACTGGGCTCAGCCTGAGCGTCACAATGTGTGTTTGTGACCAATGTGGCCCGCGAGCATGGGCGGGGCCTCATGGGCCACACTGGTTTCAACTACACTTAACGTTGTACAACATGCCAACCACAAGGTTTCTTGCCATGGGGAAGGAGTTCTGTTTTCTGCATCACCTTCAACCCTGGGCAGTGATTGGAGATAAGGTCTAGGTTCTGAAACCTGAAAACCGAGGTGGGGAAGAAATGACGACCTAAGGCCATGACAGCTCGATGTGCTCAGTGTGCGGCCAGCTGTCTGGGAGGGGCTAGGGGGTCCAGGCTCAGGCTGTGTCAGAAAGGGCATTAGTGCCCTGGTCAGCCTATGTATTTGGGGTACAGCCAAGGTCGGTGCAGGTTGATCCTCATTTGGGGTTACTGGGTAGCCCCAGAAGACAATGTTTTTCTTCTGCAGAGCCGGCAGAGTGCTGCATTGCAGTTCTGGATTGCCAAACTGGAGGGCTTGTGGGCCAGTTGTCTGACGACAAAAGTCTGAGAACACAAGCTAAGCTTAGGTTTCTGGGTGAGGCCATGGCACGCACAATCTACAGACCTGAATCGAGGTCTCGTGCATCTGAAGTCAGCGCGAGGATCAGACGATCGCTCAGGTTGGAGTTTCTGTCCCTGATGGCTCCTTCATGAATGGGGGGGGGCATCACGAGGCCATGGGTGTTTTCCCACGATGGGAGTTGTGAGAAGCTCCAAACTGCAGAGAGTCTTCTGCCGGACAATTGAGACCAGTTGTTTGGCTCCAGGCCAATGATTCTGAGCAGGGTTCTAAGGATGGATGGCTGGGTAGCCCACCTCGCATTCCAATTGTCTCCTAGCAACAAGACAGGTTAGATCTCCTGGATCTGTGGGGAGCAACCGAGGACGCTGAGTTGAAATGGACACCCCTGGGGATGGGTCCAGCGTGCTTTTGTGTCTATGGAGACGTTGGAATGAAGCGGAGGCACTGGGGCCCTAAAGGGTTCTCCTAAACAGAGGCTTTGACACAGCTCCAACGTGCAAGTTTCCCATGTGTAGATGAGATGTTTTCTGATGGGTGAGTCAAGAAACAGCTATATGCTGCTTTTGAAATCCAGGCCTCTGAGGAGAGATGCCTGGAAACCAAAGCAATGGATCTGATTAGTGCCTAGGGGCCTGTTCTTTCCTTTTTCCCTCTGGGGACATCTGTCTATGGGTCTGAGTGCAGGTAGTTGCTCAGTTGGGCTCAGATTGCCCCTGTTTTTCCTGGGAAGCCACCACTATTGAGATGGATCAGGGACTTTGGAGGTTTATCCTATTAGAAGGGTTGTGGACATTGGAATGGGCACACACAATTCCCTTGGAGAGGGCAAGTACAGTCCTCAGGTTTGGCTCCAGGCGCCTGTAGGTTGTGTAGGCCAGGGCTGTTTGGTCAGTTCTCTGAAAACACAAACTCGGCTTATGTTTCGGGTCATAGGTATGGCAGGACTGATCTACAGGCCATGAGGAGAACTCTTCGGGATTTGAAAGAAGGGCGAGTGTGAGGCTCCTGCTCAAGTTTTTGTCTCTGGATATCGTGTCACTCATGGTCGTGGAATTTCTGGGTGACTTCATGGGAAATGGACGAGTCTTACTCTCTGGTGGTTTGGCCCCGTCCAAAGAGTTTGGGGTCATTCTGTGGGCTGGAAGAAGTCCGTTTTTTTTATTATTCTTGTTTTTTTTCTTTTTTATCCTCAGGTGTCCCAACAAATGAGGGATTCCAGAGTAGAGCCCTGGGGAGGGGCGACTGGACCATCAGAAATTTGGTTAAAAATTGGGGCCTAGGGTCATGTCAAGCCCATTATGACATCTAATGGTCCAGCAAGTGAGAGGACTTACTAGAGGACAGGACTCATGCTGAGGGTCACAATGCGTGTGAATGCCCTCGTCGCACTCAAGAATGGGCGGGGCCTCAGGGTGAATGCTGGTTTCTCCTACACTGAACGTTGGACAACGTGCCAACCACAGGGTTCTTGCCATGGGTAAGGAGGAGTTCTGATTTCTGCATCACACTCACCCCTTGGCAGTGATTGGAGATAAGGTCTCGGTTCTGAAGCCTGAAAGCTGAGGTAGGGAAGAGTTGATGACCTAAGGCCATGGCGGGTTTTATGTGCTCAGTGTGCGGTCAGCTTTCTGGGTGTTGGTCAGGAGGTCCGGGCTCAGGTTGTGTTCGACAGTGCATTAGTGCCCAGGTTAGACTATATAATTTGGGTAAAGTCGAGTGCTGTGTAGGTTTACCCTCATTTAAGGTGCCTGGGCAGCTCATGAGGCAATAATTTTTTTTCTAGAGGGCAGGCAGAGTGCTGCATTGTGGGTCCGGAATTGTCAAACTTGAGGGCTTCGGGGCCAGGAGTGTGAGGACGGAAGTCTGAGAAGACAAGCTAGACTTGGGTTTCAGGGCGAGGGCACGGCAGGTACCCCCTGCAGATCTGAACCAATATCTCATGCATCTGAAGTCAGGGCGAGGATCAGACGTTGGCTCAGGTTGGAGTTTCTGAGCATGACGGCCGCTTCATGAAGGGAGCGGAATCTCGAGGCCATTGAGGTTTTCCCACGTTGGGAGTTGTGGGATGCCCCCTTCATGGATTCCTTCGGCGGGACAATTGAGACCTGTTGGACAGCTCCAGGACATCCCATATGGAATGACTCCAGAGCACCGTTCGCGGATGGATGCCTGGGAAGCCCGCCTCGCATTCCAATTGTCTCCTAGCAACAAGACAGTTTAGATCTGATGGCTCTGCGGGAGCAACCGGGGTGGCTGAGTTGAAATGGACTTTCCTGAGGATGGGTCCTAATGTGTTTTTGTGTCCATGAGGGCCTTGGAATGGGGCGGTGGCACCGGGACCCTCAAGTACTCTCCTAAGCTTTGGACATGGCTCCCATGCACAGGTTTCCTTGTGGAGACGAGATGAGTTCTGATGGGTGCCTCAGGAAAACCCCTATGCTCGTATTCGAATCAGGCTTTTGAGGACACATGCCTGTAACCCATAGCAATGGATCCTATTATGGCCTAGGTTCCTGTCTGGTTCAATCTTCTTCTCTGGGGACATCCATCTATGGTATGAGTGGAGGTCGATTATCAGCTGGTGTCAGACAGCCCTTCTTTGTTCCAGGCGACCTACACTATTGGGATGGCCTCAGGGACTTTGGAGATTTCTCCTAATTTGTACGATTTTGGACCATGGAATGGGCAGAATTCCCATGGATTGGTAGGCACAGTCCTAATGTGTGGCTCCAGGGGCCCAGCCTGGAGGGTGTGTGGCCCAAGACTTTGAGGACAGAAGTCTGAAAACACAAACTCAGCTTAGGTTTGGGGACGTAGGTATGGCAGGCCCGATCTACAAACCATGAGAAGAACTCTTCAGGATATGAAGAAAGTGCGACTCTGAGGTGCTTGCTCAGGCTTTTGTCTCTGGATTTTGTATCAGTGATGGCCGGGGAATGACGGGGAGGCCTCATGGGCCATGGACGAATCTTCCTCTCAGAGGATTTGGCCCGATTCCCAATTGCTTTTCGTCAATCTGTGGGATGGGAGGACTCATTTCAGTTTTGTTACCTCAGGTGTCCCACCAAAAGAGGAATTCCAAAGCCAAGCCGTGGGGAAGACTGAAGGGACATCCCGAACTATGGTTAAAAATTGGGGCCTAGGGGCATGGAAAGCCCAATATGCTCTCTCTTCATCCAGCCACTGAGTGGCCTTACTTGAGGACTGGGCTCAGCCTGAGTGTCACAATGTGTGTTTGTGACCAATGTGGCCCGCAAGTATGGGCGGGGCCTCATGGGCCACACTGGTTTCAACGACACTGAACGTTGGACAACATGCCAACCACAAGGTTTCTTGCCATGGGGAAGGAGTTCTGATTTCTGCATCACACTCACCCATGGGCAGTGATTGGAGATAAGGTCTCGGTTCTGAAGCCTGAAAACTGAGGTAGGGAAGAGATGATGACCTAAGGCCATGGCGGGTTTTATGTGCTCAGTGTGCGGTCAGCTTTCTGGGTGTTGGTCAGGAGGTCCGGGCTCAGGTTGTGTTCGACAGTGCATTAGTGCCCAGGTTAGACTATATAATTTGGGTAAAGTCGAGTGCTGTGTAGGTTTACCCTCATTTAAGGTGCCTGGGCAACTCATGAGGATAATTTTTTTTCTAGAGGGCAGGCAGAGTGCTGCATTGTGGGTCCGGAATTGTCAAACTTGAAAGCTTCGGGACCAGGAGTGTGAGGACGGAAGTCTGAGAAGACAAGCTAGACTTGGGTTTCAGGGCGAGGGCACGGCAGGTACCCCCTGCAGATCTGAACCAATATCTCATGCATCTGAAGTCAGGGCGAGGATCAGACGTTGGCTCAGGTTGGAGTTTCTGAGCATGACGGCCGCTTCATGAAGGGAGCGGAATCTCGAGGCCATTGAGGTTTCCCACGTTGGGAGTTGTGGGATGCCCCCTTCAAGGATTCCTTCTGCGGGACAATTGAGACCTGTTGGACAGCTCCAGGACATCCCATATGGAATGACTCCAGAGCACCGTTCGCGGATGGATGCCTGGGAAGCCCGCCTCGCATTCCAATTGTCTCCTAGCAACAAGACAGTTTAGATCTGATGGCTCTGCCGGAGCAACCGGGGTGGCTGAGTTGAAATGGACTTTCCTGAGGATGGGTCCTAATGTGTTTTTGTGTCCATGAGGGCCTTGGAATGGGGCGGTGGCACCGGGTCCCTGAAGTAATCTCCTAAGCTTTGGACATGGCTCCCATGCACACGTTTCCTTGTGGAGACGAGATGAGTTCTGATGGGTGCCACAGGAAAACACCTATGCTCGTATTGGAATCAGACTTTTGAGGACACATGCCTGTAACACAAAGCAATGGATCCTATTATGGCCTAGGTTCCTGTCTGGTTCAATCTTCTTCTCTGGGGTCATCCATCTATGGTATGAGTGGAGGTCGATTATCAGGTGGTGTCAGACAGCCCTTGTTTGTTCCGGGCGACCTACACTATTGGGATGGCCTCAGGGACTTTGGAGGTTTCTCCTAATTTGTACGATTTTGGGCCATGGAATGGGCAGAATTCCCATGGATTGGTAGGCACAGTCCGAATGTGTGGCTCCAGGGGCCCAGCCTGGAGGGTGTGTTGCCGAAGACTTTGAGGACAGAAGTCTGAAAACACAAACTCAGCTTAGGTTTGGGGACGTAGGTATGGCAGGCCTGATCTACAAACCATGAGAAGAACTCTTCAGGATATGAAGAAAGTGCGAGTCTGAGGTGCTTGCTCAAACTTTTGTCTCTGGATTTTGTATCAGTGATGGCTGTGGAATGTTAGGGAGGCCTCATGGGCCATGGACGAATCTTCCTCTCTGAGGATTTGTCCCGATTCTCAATTGCTTTTCGTCAATCTGTGGGATGGGAGGACTCATTTCAGTTTTGTTACCTCAGGTGTCCCACCAAAAGAGGCATTCCAAAGCCAAGCCGTGGGGAAGACTAAGGGACAACCCGAACTATGGTTAAAAATTGGGGCCTAGGGGCATGGCAAGCCCAATATGCTATCTCTTCATCCAGCCACTGAGTGGCCTTACTTGAGGACTGGGCTCAGCCTGAGCGTCACAATGTGTGTTTGTGACCAATGTGGCCCGCGAGCATGGGCGGGGCCTCATGGGCCACACTGGTTTCAACTACACTTAACGTTGTACAACATGCCAACCACAAGGTTTCTTGCCATGGGGAAGGAGTTCTGTTTTCTGCATCACCTTCAACCCTGGGCAGTGATTGGAGATAAGGTCTAGGTTCTGAAACCTGAAAACCGAGGTGGGGAAGAAATGACGACCTAAGGCCATGACAGCTCGATGTGCTCAGTGTGCGGCCAGCTGTCTGGGAGGGGCTAGGGGGTCCAGGCTCAGGCTGTGTCAGAAAGGGCATTAGTGCCCTGGTCAGCCTATGTATTTGGGGTACAGCCAAGGTCGGTGCAGTTTGATCCTCATTTGGGGTTACTGGGTAGCCCCAGAAGACAATGTTTTTCTTCTGCAGAGCCGGCAGAGTGCTGCATTGCAGTTCTGGATTGCCAAACTGGAGGGCTTGTGGGCCAGTTGTCTGACGACAAAAGTCTGAGAACACAAGCTAAGCTTAGGTTTCTGGGTGAGGCCATGGCACGCACAATCTACAGACCTGAATCGAGGTCTCGTGCATCTGAAGTCAGCGCGAGGATCAGACGATCGCTCAGGTTGGAGTTTCTGTCCCTGATGGCTCCTTCATGAATGGGGGGGGGCATCACGAGGCCATGGGTGTTTTCCCACGATGGGAGTTGTGAGAAGCTCCAAACTGCAGAGAGTCTTCTGCCGGACAATTGAGACCAGTTGTTTGGCTCCAGGCCAATGATTCTGAGCAGGGTTCTAAGGATGGATGGCTGGGTAGCCCACCTCGCATTCCAATTGTCTCCTAGCAACAAGACAGGTTAGATCTCCTGGATCTGTGGGGAGCAACCGAGGACGCTGAGTTGAAATGGACACCCCTGGGGATGGGTCCAGCGTGCTTTTGTGTCTATGGAGACGTTGGAATGAAGCGGAGGCACTGGGGCCCTAAAGGGTTCTCCTAAACAGAGGCTTTGACACAGCTCCAACGTGCAAGTTTCCCATGTGTAGATGAGATGTTTTCTGATGGGTGAGTCAAGAAACAGCTATATGCTGCTTTTGAAATCCAGGCCTCTGAGGAGAGATGCCTGGAAACCAAAGCAATGGATCTGATTAGTGCCTAGGGGCCTGTTCTTTCCTTTTTCCCTCTGGGGACATCTGTCTATGGGTCTGAGTGCAGGTAGTTGCTCAGTTGGGCTCAGATTGCCCCTGTTTTTCCTGGGAAGCCACCACTATTGAGATGGATCAGGGACTTTGGAGGTTTATCCTATTAGAAGGGTTGTGGACATTGGAATGGGCACACACAATTCCCTTGGAGAGGGCAAGTACAGTCCTCAGGTTTGGCTCCAGGCGCCTGTAGGTTGTGTAGGCCAGGGCTGTTTGGTCAGTTCTCTGAAAACACAAACTCGGCTTATGTTTCGGGTCATAGGTATGGCAGGACTGATCTACAGGCCATGAGGAGAACTCTTCGGGATTTGAAAGAAGGGCGAGTGTGAGGCTCCTGCTCAAGTTTTTGTCTCTGGATATCGTGTCACTCATGGTCGTGGAATTTCTGGGTGACTTCATGGGAAATGGACGAGTCTTACTCTCTGGTGGTTTGGCCCCGTCCAAAGAGTTTGGGGTCATTCTGTGGGCTGGAAGAAGTCCGTTTTTTTTATTATTCTTGTTTTTTTTCTTTTTTATCCTCAGGTGTCCCAACAAATGAGGGATTCCAGAGTAGAGCCCTGGGGAGGGGCGACTGGACCATCAGAAATTTGGTTAAAAATTGGGGCCTAGGGTCATGTCAAGCCCATTATGACATCTAATGGTCCAGCAAGTGAGAGGACTTACTAGAGGACAGGACTCATGCTGAGGGTCACAATGCGTGTGAATGCCCTCGTCGCACTCAAGAATGGGCGGGGCCTCAGGGTGAATGCTGGTTTCTCCTACACTGAACGTTGGACAACGTGCCAACCACAGGGTTCTTGCCATGGGTAAGGAGGAGTTCTGATTTCTGCATCACACTCACCCCTTGGCAGTGATTGGAGATAAGGTCTCGGTTCTGAAGCCTGAAAGCTGAGGTAGGGAAGAGTTGATGACCTAAGGCCATGGCGGGTTTTATGTGCTCAGTGTGCGGTCAGCTTTCTGGGTGTTGGTCAGGAGGTCCGGGCTCAGGTTGTGTTCGACAGTGCATTAGTGCCCAGGTTAGACTATATAATTTGGGTAAAGTCGAGTGCTGTGTAGGTTTACCCTCATTTAAGGTGCCTGGGCAGCTCATGAGGCAATAATTTTTTTTCTAGAGGGCAGGCAGAGTGCTGCATTGTGGGTCCGGAATTGTCAAACTTGAGGGCTTCGGGGCCAGGAGTGTGAGGACGGAAGTCTGAGAAGACAAGCTAGACTTGGGTTTCAGGGCGAGGGCACGGCAGGTACGCCCTGCAGATCTGAACCAATATCTCATGCATCTGAAGTCAGGGCGAGGATCAGACGTTGGCTCAGGTTGGAGTTTCTGAGCATGACGGCCGCTTCATGAAGGGAGCGGAATCTCGAGGCCATTGAGGTTTTCCCACGTTGGGAGTTGTGGGATGCCCCCTTCATGGATTCCTTCGGCGGGACAATTGAGACCTGTTGGACAGCTCCAGGACATCCCATATGGAATGACTCCAGAGCACCGCTCGCGGATGGATGCCTGGGAAGCCCGCCTCGCATTCCAATTGTCTCCTAGCAACAAGACAGTTTAGATCTGATGGCTCTGCGGGAGCAACCGGGGTGGCTGAGTTGAAATGGACTTTCCTGAGGATGGGTCCTAATGTGTTTTTGTGTCCATGAGGGCCTTGGAATGGGGCGGTGGCACCGGGACCCTCAAGTACTCTCCTAAGCTTTGGACATGGCTCCCATGCACAGGTTTCCTTGTGGAGACGAGATGAGTTCTGATGGGTGCCTCAGGAAAAACCCTATGCTCGTATTCGAATCAGGCTTTTGAGGACACATGCCTGTAACCCAAAGCAATGGATCCTATTATGGCCTAGGTTCCTGTCTGGTTCAATCTTCTTCTCTGGGGACATCCATCTATGGTATGAGTGGAGGTCGATTATCAGCTGGTGTCAGACAGACCTTGTTTGTTCCAGGCGACCTACACTATTGGGATGGCCTCAGGGACTTTGGAGATTTCTCCTAATTTGTACGATTTTGGACCATGGAACGGGCAGAATTCCCATGGATTGGTAGGCACAGTCCTAATGTGTGGCTCCAGGGGCCCAGCCTGGAGGGTGTGTGGCCCAAGACTTTGAGGACAGAAGTCTGAAAACACAAACTCAGCTTAGGTTTGGGGACGTAGGTATGGCAGGCCCGATCTACAAACCATGAGAAGAACTCTTCAGGATATGAAGAAAGTGCGACTCTGAGGTGCTTGCTCAGGCTTTTGTCTCTGGATTTTGTATCAGTGATGGCCGTGGAATGTCGGGGAGGCCTCATGGGCCATGGACGAATCTTCCTCTCTGAGGATTTGGCCCGATTCCCAATTGCTTTTCGTCAATCTGTGGGATGGGAGGACTCATTTCAGTTTTGTTACCTCAGGTGTCCCACCAAAAGAGGAATTCCAAAGCCAAGCCGTGGGGAAGACTGAAGGGACATCCCGAACTATGGTTAAAAATTGGGGCCTAGGGGCATGGAAAGCCCAATATGCTCTCTCTTCATCCAGCCACTGAGTGGCCTTACTTGAGGACTGGGCTCAGCCTGAGTGTCACAATGTGTGTTTGTGACCAATGTGGCCCGCAAGTATGGGCGGGGCCTCATGGGCCACACTGGTTTCAACGACACTGAACGTTGGACAACATGCCAACCACAAGGTTTCTTGCCATGGGGAAGGAGTTCTGATTTCTGCATCACACTCACCCATGGGCAGTGATGGAGATAAGGTCTCGGTTCTGAAGCCTGAAAACTGAGGTAGGGAAGAGATGATGACCTAAGGCCATGGCGGGTTTTATGTGCTCAGTGTGCGGTCAGCTTTCTGGGTGTTGGTCAGGAGGTCCGGGCTCAGGTTGTGTTCGACAGTGCATTAGTGCCCAGGTTAGATTATATAATTTGGGTAAAGTCGAGTGCTGTGTAGGTTTACCCTCATTTAAGGTGCCTGGGCAACTCATGAGGATAATTTTTTTTCTAGAGGGCAGGCAGAGTGCTGCATTGTGGGTCCGGAATTGTCAAACTTGAAAGCTTCGGGACCAGGAGTGTGAGGACGGAAGTCTGAGAAGACAAGCTAGACTTGGGTTTCAGGGCGAGGGCACGGCAGGTACCCCCTGCAGATCTGAACCAATATCTCATGCATCTGAAGTCAGGGCGAGGATCAGACGTTGGCTCAGGTTGGAGTTTCTGAGCATGACGGCCGCTTCATGAAGGGAGCGGAATCTCGAGGCCATTGAGGTTTCCCACGTTGGGAGTTGTGGGATGCCCCCTTCAAGGATTCCTTCTGCGGGACAATTGAGACCTGTTGGACAGCTCCAGGACATCCCATATGGAATGACTCCAGAGCACCGTTCGCGGATGGATGCCTGGGAAGCCCGCCTCGCATTCCAATTGTCTCCTAGCAACAAGACAGTTTAGATCTGATGGCTCTGCCGGAGCAACCGGGGTGGCTGAGTTGAAATGGACTTTCCTGAGGATGGGTCCTAATGTGTTTTTGTGTCCATGAGGGCCTTGGAATGGGGCGGTGGCACCGGGTCCCTGAAGTAATCTCCTAAGCTTTGGACATGGCTCCCATGCACACGTTTCCTTGTGGAGACGAGATGAGTTCTGATGGGTGCCACAGGAAAACACCTATGCTCGTATTGGAATCAGACTTTTGAGGACACATGCCTGTAACACAAAGCAATGGATCCTATTATGGCCTAGGTTCCTGTCTGGTTCAATCTTCTTCTCTGGGGTCATCCATCTATGGTATGAGTGGAGGTCGATTATCAGGTGGTGTCAGACAGCCCTTGTTTGTTCCGGGCGACCTACACTATTGGGATGGCCTCAGGGACTTTGGAGGTTTCTCCTAATTTGTACGATTTTGGGCCATGGAATGGGCAGAATTCCCATGGATTGGTAGGCACAGTCCGAATGTGTGGCTCCAGGGGCCCAGCCTGGAGGGTGTGTTGCCGAAGACTTTGAGGACAGAAGTCTGAAAACACAAACTCAGCTTAGGTTTGGGGACGTAGGTATGGCAGGCCTGATCTACAAACCATGAGAAAAACTCTTCAGGATATGAAGAAAGTGCGAGTCTGAGGTGCTTGCTCAAACTTTTGTCTCTGGATTTTGTATCAGTGATGGCTGTGGAATGTCGGGGAGGCCTCATGGGCCATGGACGAATCTTCCTCTCTGAGGATTTGTCCCGATTCTCAATTGCTTTTCGTCAATCTGTGGGATGGGAGGACTCATTTCAGTTTTGTTACCTCAGGTGTCCCACCAAAAGAGGAATTCCAAAGCCAAGCCGTGGGGAAGACTAAGGGACAACCCGAACTATGGTTAAAAATTGGGGCCTAGGGGCATGGCAAGCCCAATATGCTATCTCTTCATCCAGCCACTGAGTGGCCTTACTTGAGGACTGGGCTCAGCCTGAGCGTCACAATGTGTGTTTGTGACCAATTTGGCCCGCGAGCATGGGCGGGGCCTCATGGGCCACACTGGTTTCAACTACACTTAACGTTGTACAACATGCCAACCACAAGGTTTCTTGCCATGGGGAAGGAGTTCTGTTTTCTGCATCACCTTCAACCCTGGGCAGTGATTGGAGATAAGGTCTAGGTTCTGAAACCTGAAAACCGAGGTGGGGAAGAAATGACGACCTAAGGCCATGACAGCTCGATGTGCTCAGTGTGCGGCCAGCTGTCTGGGAGGGGCTAGGGGGTCCAGGCTCAGGCTGTGTCAGAAAGGGCATTAGTGCCCTGGTCAGCCTATGTATTTGGGGTACAGCCAAGGTCGGTGCAGGTTGATCCTCATTTGGGGTTACTGGGTAGCCCCAGAAGACAATGTTTTTCTTCTGCAGAGCCGGCAGAGTGCTGCATTGCAGTTCTGGATTGCCAAACTGGAGGGCTTGTGGGCCAGTTGTCTGACGACAAAAGTCTGAGAACACAAGCTAAGCTTAGGTTTCTGGGTGAGGCCATGGCACGCACAATCTACAGACCTGAATCGAGGTCTCGTGCATCTGAAGTCAGCGCGAGGATCAGACGATCGCTCAGGTTGGAGTTTCTGTCCCTGATGGCTCCTTCATGAATGGGGGGGGCATCACGAGGCCATGGGTGTTTTCCCACGATGGGAGTTGTGAGAAGCTCCAAACTGCAGAGAGTCTTCTGCCGGACAATTGAGACCAGTTGTTTGGCTCCAGGCCAATGATTCTGAGCAGGGTTCTAAGGATGGATGGCTGGGTAGCCCACCTTGCATTCCAATTGTCTCCTAGCAACAAGACAGGTTAGATCTCCTGGATCTGTGGGGAGCAACCGAGGACGCTGAGTTGAAATGGACACCCCTGGGGATGGGTCCAGCGTGCTTTTGTGTCTATGGAGACGTTGGAATGAAGCGGAGGCACTGGGGCCCTAAAGGGTTCTCCTAAACAGAGGCTTTGACACAGCTCCAACGTGCAAGTTTCCCATGTGTAGATGAGATGTTTTCTGATGGGTGAGTCAAGAAACAGCTATATGCTGCTTTTGAAATCCAGGCCTCTGAGGAGAGATGCCTGGAAACCAAAGCAATGGATCTGATTAGTGCCTAGGGGCCTGTTCTTTCCTTTTTCCCTCTGGGGACATCTGTCTATGGGTCTGAGTGCAGGTAGTTGCTCAGTTGGGCTCAGATTGCCCCTGTTTTTCCTGGGAAGCCACCACTATTGAGATGGATCAGGGACTTTGGAGGTTTATCCTATTAGAAGGGTTGTGGACATTGGAATGGGCACACACAATTCCCTTGGAGAGGGCAAGTACAGTCCTCAGGTTTGGCTCCAGGCGCCTGTAGGTTGTGTAGGCCAGGGCTGTTTGGTCAGTTCTCTGAAAACACAAACTCGGCTTATGTTTCGGGTCATAGGTATGGCAGGACTGATCTACAGGCCATGAGGAGAACTCTTCGGGATTTGAAAGAAGGGCGAGTGTGAGGCTCCTGCTCAAGTTTTTGTCTCTGGATATCGTGTCACTCATGGTCGTGGAATTTCTGGGTGACTTCATGGGAAATGGACGAGTCTTACTCTCTGGTGGTTTGGCCCCGTCCAAAGAGTTTGGGGTCATTCTGTGGGCTGGAAGAAGTCCGTTTTTTTTATTATTCTTGTTTTTTTTCTTTTTTATCCTCAGGTGTCCCAACAAATGAGGGATTCCAGAGTAGAGCCCTGGGGAGGGGCGACTGGACCATCAGAAATTTGGTTAAAAATTGGGGCCTAGGGTCATGTCAAGCCCATTATGACATCTAATGGTCCAGCAAGTGAGAGGACTTACTAGAGGACAGGACTCATGCTGAGGGTCACAATGCGTGTGAATGCCCTCGTCGCACTCAAGAATGGGCGGGGCCTCAGGGTGAATGCTGGTTTCTCCTACACTGAACGTTGGACAACGTGCCAACCACAGGGTTCTTGCCATGGGTAAGGAGGAGTTCTGATTTCTGCATCACACTCACCCCTTGGCAGTGATTGGAGATAAGGTCTCGGTTCTGAAGCCTGAAAGCTGAGGTAGGGAAGAGTTGATGACCTAAGGCCATGGCGGGTTTTATGTGCTCAGTGTGCGGTCAGCTTTCTGGGTGTTGGTCAGGAGGTCCGGGCTCAGGTTGTGTTCGACAGTGCATTAGTGCCCAGGTTAGACTATATAATTTGGGTAAAGTCGAGTGCTGTGTAGGTTTACCCTCATTTAAGGTGCCTGGGCAGCTCATGAGGCAATAATTTTTTTTCTAGAGGGCAGGCAGAGTGCTGCATTGTGGGTCCGGAATTGTCAAACTTGAGGGCTTCGGGGCCAGGAGTGTGAGGACGGAAGTCTGAGAAGACAAGCTAGACTTGGGTTTCAGGGCGAGGGCACGGCAGGTACGCCCTGCAGATCTGAACCAATATCTCATGCATCTGAAGTCAGGGCGAGGATCAGACGTTGGCTCAGGTTGGAGTTTCTGTGCATGACGGCCGCTTCATGAAGGGAGCGGAATCTCGAGGCCATTGAGGTTTTCCCACGTTGGGAGTTGTGGGATGCCCCCTTCATGGATTCCTTCGGCGGGACAATTGAGACCTGTTGGACAGCTCCAGGACATCCCATATGGAATGACTCCAGAGCACCGCTCGCGGATGGATGCCTGGGAAGCCCGCCTCGCATTCCAATTGTCTCCTAGCAACAAGACAGTTTAGATCTGATGGCTCTGCCGGAGCAACCGGGGTGGCTGAGTTGAAATGGACTTTCCTGAGGATGGGTCCTAATGTGTTTTTGTGTCCATGAGGGCCTTGGAATGGGGCGGTGGCACCGGGACCCTCAAGTACTCTCCTAAGCTTTGGACATGGCTCCCATGCACAGGTTTCCTTGTGGAGACGAGATGAGTTCTGATGGGTGCCTCAGGAAAACCCCTATGCTCGTATTCGAATCAGGCTTTTGAGGACACATGCCTGTAACCCAAAGCAATGGATCCTATTATGGCCTAGGTTCCTGTCTGGTTCAATCTTCTTCTCTGGGGACATCCATCTATGGTATGAGTGGAGGTCGATTATCAGCTGGTGTCAGACAGACCTTGTTTGTTCCAGGCGACCTACACTATTGGGATGGCCTCAGGGACTTTGGAGATTTCTCCTAATTTGTACGATTTTGGACCATGGAACGGGCAGAATTCCCATGGATTGGTAGGCACAGTCCTAATGTGTGGCTCCAGGGGCCCAGCCTGGAGGGTGTGTGGCCCAAGACTTTGAGGACAGAAGTCTGAAAACACAAACTCAGCTTAGGTTTGGGGACGTAGGTATGGCAGGCCCGATCTACAAACCATGAGAAGAACTCTTCAGGATATGAAGAAAGTGCGACTCTGAGGTGCTTGCTCAGGCTTTTGTCTCCGGATTTTGTATCAGTGATGGCCGTGGAATGTCGGGGAGGCCTCATGGGCCATGGACGAATCTTCCTCTCTGAGGATTTGGCCCGATTCCCAATTGCTTTTCGTCAATCTGTGGGATGGGAGGACTCATTTCAGTTTTGTTACCTCAGGTGTCCCACCAAAAGAGGAATTCCAAAGCCAAGCCGTGGGGAAGACTGAAGGGACATCCCGAACTATGGTTAAAAATTGGGGCCTAGGGGCATGGAAAGCCCAATATGCTCTCTCTTCATCCAGCCACTGAGTGGCCTTACTTGAGGACTGGGCTCAGCCTGAGTGTCACAATGTGTGTTTGTGACCAATGTGGCCCGCAAGTATGGGCGGGGCCTCATGGGCCACACTGGTTTCAACGACACTGAACGTTGGACAACATGCCAACCACAAGGTTTCTTGCCATGGGGAAGGAGTTCTGATTTCTGCATCACACTCACCCATGGGCAGTGATTGGAGATAAGGTCTCGGTTCTGAAGCCTGAAAACTGAGGTAGGGAAGAGATGATGACCTAAGGCCATGGCGGGTTTTATGTGCTCAGTGTGCGGTCAGCTTTCTGGGTGTTGGTCAGGAGGTCCGGGCTCAGGTTGTGTTCGACAGTGCATTAGTGCCCAGGTTAGACTATAAAATTTGGGTAAAGTCGAGTGCTGTGTAGGTTTACCCTCATTTAAGGTGCCTGGGCAACTCATGAGGATATTTTTTTTTCTAGAGGGCAGGCAGAGTGCTGCATTGTGGGTCCGGAATTGCCAAACTTGAAAGCTTCGGGACCAGGAGTGTGAGGACGGAAGTCTGAGAAGACAAGCTAGACTTGGGTTTCAGGGCGAGGGCACGGCAGGTACCCCCTGCAGATCTGAACCAATATCTCATGCATCTGAAGTCAGGGCGAGGATCAGACGTTGGCTCAGGTTGGAGTTTCTGAGCATGACGGCCGCTTCATGAAGGGAGCGGAATCTCGAGGCCATTGAGGTTTCCCACGTTGGGAGTTGTGGGATGCCCCCTTCAAGGATTCCTTCTGCGGGACAATTGAGACCTGTTGGACAGCTCCAGGACATCCCATATGGAATGACTCCAGAGCACCGTTCGCGGATGGATGCCTGGGAAGCCCGCCTCGCATTCCAATTGTCTCCTAGCAACAAGACAGTTTAGATCTGATGGCTCTGCCGGAGCAACCGGGGTGGCTGAGTTGAAATGGACTTTCCTGAGGATGGGTCCTAATGTGTTTTTGTGTCCATGAGGGCCTTGGAATGGGGCGGTGGCACCGGGTCCCTGAAGTAATCTCCTAAGCTTTGGACATGGCTCCCATGCACAGGTTTCCTTGTGGAGACGAGATGAGTTCTGATGGGTGCCACAGGAAAACACCTATGCTCGTATTGGAATCAGACTTTTGAGGACACATGCCTGTAACACAAAGCAATGGATCCTATTATGGCCTAGGGTCCTGTCTGGTTCAATCTTCTTCTCTGGGGACATCCATCTATGGTATGAGTGGAGGTCGATTATCAGCTGGTGTCAGACAGCCCTTGTTTGTTCCGGGCGACCTACACTATTGGGATGGCCTCAGGGACTTTGGAGGTTTCTCCTAATTTGTACGATTTTGGGCCATGGCATGGGCAGAATTCCCATGGATTGGTAGGCACAGTCCGAATGTGTGGCTCCAGGGGCCCAGACTGGAGGGTGTGTTGCCGAAGACTTTGAGGACAGAAGTCTGAAAAC
The DNA here is from genome assembly GCF_964662115.1 of Mustela nivalis. Lineage (NCBI taxonomy): Eukaryota > Metazoa > Chordata > Mammalia > Carnivora > Mustelidae > Mustela > Mustela nivalis. Next base: position 115,648 of record NW_028135084.1, read on the forward strand.
ACAAACTCAGCTTAGGTTTGGGGACGTAGGTATGGCAGGCCTGATCTACAAACCATGAGAAGAACTCTTCAGGATATGAAGAAAGTGCGAGTCTGAGGTGCTTGCTCAAACTTTTGTCTCTGGATTTTGTATCAGTGATGGCTGTGGAATGTCGGGGAGGCCTCATGGGCCATGGACGAATCTTCCTCTCTGAGGATTTGTCCCGATTCTCAATTGCTTTTCGTCAATCTGTGGGATGGGAGGACTCATTTCAGTTTTGTTACCTCAGGTGTCCCACCAAAAGAGGAATTCCAAAGCCAAGCCGTGGGGAAGACTAAGGGACAACCCGAACTATGGTTAAAAATTGGGGCCTAGGGGCATGGCAAGCCCAATATGCTATCTCTTCATCCAGCCACTGAGTGGCCTTACTTGAGGACTGGGCTCAGCCTGAGCGTCACAATGTGTGTTTGTGACCAATTTGGCCCGCGAGCATGGGCGGGGCCTCATGGGCCACACTGGTTTCAACTACACTTAACGTTGTACAACATGCCAACCACAAGGTTTCTTGCCATGGGGAAGGAGTTCTGTTTTCTGCATCACCTTCAACCCTGGGCAGTGATTGGAGATAAGGTCTAGGTTCTGAAACCTGAAAACCGAGGTGGGGAAGAAATGACGACCTAAGGCCATGACAGCTCGATGTGCTCAGTGTGCGGCCAGCTGTCTGGGAGGGGCTAGGGGGTCCAGGCTCAGGCTGTGTCAGAAAGGGCATTAGTGCCCTGGTCAGCCTATGTATTTGGGGTACAGCCAAGGTCGGTGCAGGTTGATCCTCATTTGGGGTTACTGGGTAGCCCCAGAAGACAATGTTTTTCTTCTGCAGAGCCGGCAGAGTGCTGCATTGCAGTTCTGGATTGCCAAACTGGAGGGCTTGTGGGCCAGTTGTCTGACGACAAAAGTCTGAGAACACAAGCTAAGCTTAGGTTTCTGGGTGAGGCCATGGCACGCACAATCTACAGACCTGAATCGAGGTCTCGTGCATCTGAAGTCAGCGCGAGGATCAGACGATCGCTCAGGTTGGAGTTTCTGTCCCTGATGGCTCCTTCATGAATGGGGGGGGCATCACGAGGCCATGGGTGTTTTCCCACGATGGGAGTTGTGAGAAGCTCCAAACTGCAGAGAGTCTTCTGCCGGACAATTGAGACCAGTTGTTTGGCTCCAGGCCAATGATTCTGAGCAGGGTTCTAAGGATGGATGGCTGGGTAGCCCACCTTGCATTCCAATTGTCTCCTAGCAACAAGACAGGTTAGATCTCCTGGATCTGTGGGGAGCAACCGAGGACGCTGAGTTGAAATGGACACCCCTGGGGATGGGTCCAGCGTGCTTTTGTGTCTATGGAGACGTTGGAATGAAGCGGAGGCACTGGGGCCCTAAAGGGTTCTCCTAAACAGAGGCTTTGACACAGCTCCAACGTGCAAGTTTCCCATGTGTAGATGAGATGTTTTCTGATGGGTGAGTCAAGAAACAGCTATATGCTGCTTTTGAAATCCAGGCCTCTGAGGAGAGATGCCTGGAAACCAAAGCAATGGATCTGATTAGTGCCTAGGGGCCTGTTCTTTCCTTTTTCCCTCTGGGGACATCTGTCTATGGGTCTGAGTGCAGGTAGTTGCTCAGTTGGGCTCAGATTGCCCCTGTTTTTCCTGGGAAGCCACCACTATTGAGATGGATCAGGGACTTTGGAGGTTTATCCTATTAGAAGGGTTGTGGACATTGGAATGGGCACACACAATTCCCTTGGAGAGGGCAAGTACAGTCCTCAGGTTTGGCTCCAGGCGCCTGTAGGTTGTGTAGGCCAGGGCTGTTTGGTCAGTTCTCTGAAAACACAAACTCGGCTTATGTTTCGGGTCATAGGTATGGCAGGACTGATCTACAGGCCATGAGGAGAACTCTTCGGGATTTGAAAGAAGGGCGAGTGTGAGGCTCCTGCTCAAGTTTTTGTCTCTGGATATCGTGTCACTCATGGTCGTGGAATTTCTGGGTGACTTCATGGGAAATGGACGAGTCTTACTCTCTGGTGGTTTGGCCCCGTCCAAAGAGTTTGGGGTCATTCTGTGGGCTGGAAGAAGTCCGTTTTTTTTATTATTCTTGTTTTTTTTCTTTTTTATCCTCAGGTGTCCCAACAAATGAGGGATTCCAGAGTAGAGCCCTGGGGAGGGGCGACTGGACCATCAGAAATTTGGTTAAAAATTGGGGCCTAGGGTCATGTCAAGCCCATTATGACATCTAATGGTCCAGCAAGTGAGAGGACTTACTAGAGGACAGGACTCATGCTGAGGGTCACAATGCGTGTGAATGCCCTCGTCGCACTCAAGAATGGGCGGGGCCTCAGGGTGAATGCTGGTTTCTCCTACACTGAACGTTGGACAACGTGCCAACCACAGGGTTCTTGCCATGGGTAAGGAGGAGTTCTGATTTCTGCATCACACTCACCCCTTGGCAGTGATTGGAGATAAGGTCTCGGTTCTGAAGCCTGAAAGCTGAGGTAGGGAAGAGTTGATGACCTAAGGCCATGGCGGGTTTTATGTGCTCAGTGTGCGGTCAGCTTTCTGGGTGTTGGTCAGGAGGTCCGGGCTCAGGTTGTGTTCGACAGTGCATTAGTGCCCAGGTTAGACTATATAATTTGGGTAAAGTCGAGTGCTGTGTAGGTTTACCCTCATTTAAGGTGCCTGGGCAGCTCATGAGGCAATAATTTTTTTTCTAGAGGGCAGGCAGAGTGCTGCATTGTGGGTCCGGAATTGTCAAACTTGAGGGCTTCGGGGCCAGGAGTGTGAGGACGGAAGTCTGAGAAGACAAGCTAGACTTGGGTTTCAGGGCGAGGGCACGGCAGGTACGCCCTGCAGATCTGAACCAATATCTCATGCATCTGAAGTCAGGGCGAGGATCAGACGTTGGCTCAGGTTGGAGTTTCTGTGCATGACGGCCGCTTCATGAAGGGAGCGGAATCTCGAGGCCATTGAGGTTTTCCCACGTTGGGAGTTGTGGGATGCCCCCTTCATGGATTCCTTCGGCGGGACAATTGAGACCTGTTGGACAGCTCCAGGACATCCCATATGGAATGACTCCAGAGCACCGCTCGCGGATGGATGCCTGGGAAGCCCGCCTCGCATTCCAATTGTCTCCTAGCAACAAGACAGTTTAGATCTGATGGCTCTGCGGGAGCAACCGGGGTGGCTGAGTTGAAATGGACTTTCCTGAGGATGGGTCCTAATGTGTTTTTGTGTCCATGAGGGCCTTGGAATGGGGCGGTGGCACCGGGACCCTCAAGTACTCTCCTAAGCTTTGGACATGGCTCCCATGCACAGGTTTCCTTGTGGAGACGAGATGAGTTCTGATGGGTGCCTCAGGAAAACCCCTATGCTCGTATTCGAATCAGGCTTTTGAGGACACATGCCTGTAACCCAAAGCAATGGATCCTATTATGGCCTAGGTTCCTGTCTGGTTCAATCTTCTTCTCTGGGGACATCCATCTATGGTATGAGTGGAGGTCGATTATCAGCTGGTGTCAGACAGACCTTGTTTGTTCCAGGCGACCTACACTATTGGGATGGCCTCAGGGACTTTGGAGATTTCTCCTAATTTGTACGATTTTGGACCATGGAACGGGCAGAATTCCCATGGATTGGTAGGCACAGTCCTAATGTGTGGCTCCAGGGGCCCAGCCTGGAGGGTGTGTGGCCCAAGACTTTGAGGACAGAAGTCTGAAAACACAAACTCAGCTTAGGTTTGGGGACGTAGGTATGGCAGGCCCGATCTACAAACCATGAGAAGAACTCTTCAGGATATGAAGAAAGTGCGACTCTGAGGTGCTTGCTCAGGCTTTTGTCTCCGGATTTTGTATCAGTGATGGCCGTGGAATGTCGGGGAGGCCTCATGGGCCATGGACGAATCTTCCTCTCTGAGGATTTGGCCCGATTCCCAATTGCTTTTCGTCAATCTGTGGGATGGGAGGACTCATTTCAGTTTTGTTACCTCAGGTGTCCCACCAAAAGAGGAATTCCAAAGCCAAGCCGTGGGGAAGACTGAAGGGACATCCCGAACTATGGTTAAAAATTGGGGCCTAGGGGCATGGAAAGCCCAATATGCTCTCTCTTCATCCAGCCACTGAGTGGCCTTACTTGAGGACTGGGCTCAGCCTGAGTGTCACAATGTGTGTTTGTGACCAATGTGGCCCGCAAGTATGGGCGGGGCCTCATGGGCCACACTGGTTTCAACGACACTGAACGTTGGACAACATGCCAACCACAAGGTTTCTTGCCATGGGGAAGGAGTTCTGATTTCTGCATCACACTCACCCATGGGCAGTGATTGGAGATAAGGTCTCGGTTCTGAAGCCTGAAAACTGAGGTAGGGAAGAGATGATGACCTAAGGCCATGGCGGGTTTTATGTGCTCAGTGTGCGGTCAGCTTTCTGGGTGTTGGTCAGGAGGTCCGGGCTCAGGTTGTGTTCGACAGTGCATTAGTGCCCAGGTTAGACTATAAAATTTGGGTAAAGTCGAGTGCTGTGTAGGTTTACCCTCATTTAAGGTGCCTGGGCAACTCATGAGGATAATTTTTTTTCTAGAGGGCAGGCAGAGTGCTGCATTGTGGGTCCGGAATTGCCAAACTTGAAAGCTTCGGGACCAGGAGTGTGAGGACGGAAGTCTGAGAAGACAAGCTAGACTTGGGTTTCAGGGCGAGGGCACGGCAGGTACCCCCTGCAGATCTGAACCAATATCTCATGCATCTGAAGTCAGGGCGAGGATCAGACGTTGGCTCAGGTTGGAGTTTCTGAGCATGACGGCCGCTTCATGAAGGGAGCGGAATCTCGAGGCCATTGAGGTTTCCCACGTTGGGAGTTGTGGGATGCCCCCTTCAAGGATTCCTTCTGCGGGACAATTGAGACCTGTTGGACAGCTCCAGGACATCCCATATGGAATGACTCCAGAGCACCGTTCGCGGATGGATGCCTGGGAAGCCCGCCTCGCATTCCAATTGTCTCCTAGCAACAAGACAGTTTAGATCTGATGGCTCTGCCGGAGCAACCGGGGTGGCTGAGTTGAAATGGACTTTCCTGAGGATGGGTCCTAATGTGTTTTTGTGTCCATGAGGGCCTTGGAATGGGGCGGTGGCACCGGGTCCCTGAAGTAATCTCCTAAGCTTTGGACATGGCTCCCATGCACAGGTTTCCTTGTGGAGACGAGATGAGTTCTGATGGGTGCCACAGGAAAACACCTATGCTCGTATTGGAATCAGACTTTTGAGGACACATGCCTGTAACACAAAGCAATGGATCCTATTATGGCCTAGGGTCCTGTCTGGTTCAATCTTCTTCTCTGGGGACATCCATCTATGGTATGAGTGGAGGTCGATTATCAGCTGGTGTCAGACAGCCCTTGTTTGTTCCGGGCGACCTACACTATTGGGATGGCCTCAGGGACTTTGGAGGTTTCTCCTAATTTGTACGATTTTGGGCCATGGAATGGGCAGAATTCCCATGGATTGGTAGGCACAGTCCGAATGTGTGGCTCCAGGGGCCCAGACTGGAGGGTGTGTTGCCGAAGACTTTGAGGACAGAAGTCTGAAAACACAAACTCAGCTTAGGTTTGGGGACGTAGGTATGGCAGGCCTGATCTACAAACCATGAGAAGAACTCTTCAGGATATGAAGAAAGTGCGAGTCTGAGGTGCTTGCTCAAACTTTTGTCTCTGGATTTTGTATCAGTGATGGCTGTGGAATGTCGGGGAGGCCTCATGGGCCATGGACGAATCTTCCTCTCTGAGGATTTGTCCCGATTCTCAATTGCTTTTCGTCAATCTGTGGGATGGGAGGACTCATTTCAGTTTTGTTACCTCAGGTGTCCCACCAAAAGAGGAATTCCAAAGCCAAGCCGTGGGGAAGACTAAGGGACAACCCGAACTATGGTTAAAAATTGGGGCCTAGGGGCATGGCAAGCCCAATATGCTATCTCTTCATCCAGCCACTGAGTGGCCTTACTTGAGGACTGGGCTCAGCCTGAGCGTCACAATGTGTGTTTGTGACCAATTTGGCCCGCGAGCATGGGCGGGGCCTCATGGGCCACACTGGTTTCAACTACACTTAACGTTGTACAACATGCCAACCACAAGGTTTCTTGCCATGGGGAAGGAGTTCTGTTTTCTGCATCACCTTCAACCCTGGGCAGTGATTGGAGATAAGGTCTAGGTTCTGAAACCTGAAAACCGAGGTGGGGAAGAAATGACGACCTAAGGCCATGACAGCTCGATGTGCTCAGTGTGCGGCCAGCTGTCTGGGAGGGGCTAGGGGGTCCAGGCTCAGGCTGTGTCAGAAAGGGCATTAGTGCCCTGGTCAGCCTATGTATTTGGGGTACAGCCAAGGTCGGTGCAGGTTGATCCTCATTTGGGGTTACTGGGTAGCCCCAGAAGACAATGTTTTTCTTCTGCAGAGCCGGCAGAGTGCTGCATTGCAGTTCTGGATTGCCAAACTGGAGGGCTTGTGGGCCAGTTGTCTGACGACAAAAGTCTGAGAACACAAGCTAAGCTTAGGTTTCTGGGTGAGGCCATGGCACGCACAATCTACAGACCTGAATCGAGGTCTCGTGCATCTGAAGTCAGCGCGAGGATCAGACGATCGCTCAGGTTGGAGTTTCTGTCCCTGATGGCTCCTTCATGAATGGGGGGGGCATCACGAGGCCATGGGTGTTTTCCCACGATGGGAGTTGTGAGAAGCTCCAAACTGCAGAGAGTCTTCTGCCGGACAATTGAGACCAGTTGTTTGGCTCCAGGCCAATGATTCTGAGCAGGGTTCTAAGGATGGATGGCTGGGTAGCCCACCTTGCATTCCAATTGTCTCCTAGCAACAAGACAGGTTAGATCTCCTGGATCTGTGGGGAGCAACCGAGGACGCTGAGTTGAAATGGACACCCCTGGGGATGGGTCCAGCGTGCTTTTGTGTCTATGGAGACGTTGGAATGAAGCGGAGGCACTGGGGCCCTAAAGGGTTCTCCTAAACAGAGGCTTTGACACAGCTCCAACGTGCAAGTTTCCCATGTGTAGATGAGATGTTTTCTGATGGGTGAGTCAAGAAACAGCTATATGCTGCTTTTGAAATCCAGGCCTCTGAGGAGAGATGCCTGGAAACCAAAGCAATGGATCTGATTAGTGCCTAGGGGCCTGTTCTTTCCTTTTTCCCTCTGGGGACATCTGTCTATGGGTCTGAGTGCAGGTAGTTGCTCAGTTGGGCTCAGATTGCCCCTGTTTTTCCTGGGAAGCCACCACTATTGAGATGGATCAGGGACTTTGGAGGTTTATCCTATTAGAAGGGTTGTGGACATTGGAATGGGCA